>NC_091745.1:51940627-52013127 GCF_043380555.1 Nothobranchius furzeri
CATGTCATGCCACTTTTGTGCTAAAACATCAAATATGCTCAAGTCATCATTAAGTTAACAGATGCAAGTCAATTCAGGTCGCAAGTCATTGGCCTTCAAGTCCGAGTCAAGTTGTAAGTCTTTATAGATTTTATCAAGTCAAGTCAGAAATCATTAAAATGACTCGAGTCTGGCTCGAGTCCAAGTCACATGACTCGATTCCACACCTCTGGTGATTAATACATTGAGGTTGGTCTAACACCGTAGACAAACTCATTAAAAAACAAGACATTTTAGTGAAAAAGATGAGAAAACTCCACCCCTATCTGACATTTGGGGTTTATGTTGAATGTTCACCAACAGATTATGTCTATCTGCCTAAACGTTCACCCTTTTTTCAAACAAACCTTTTCTAGTCCCATGATGTTTAAAGTCCTAACTCAAATTATGAATCAAAATTCAATATTTCTGCTCTCTTTTCCCTTTAGAGTGGTGAGTGGTGAGTCAGATCATTTAAATTAAACCATAGAAACCATAAATATCACACATGTGACTGTCAGAGCCTTGTGCTGCTCAGATTTCAACATTTAGTCCCACCTTTAGTTTTCATACAATAGCTGTTTGTGTGGACCCTGTTTTACATTCCTGTCTGCCTCCATTGCTGTCAGTAAGAGACTAAAATGTTGTAATTTTAGGCTTGTACTCTTCACAGTGTCTTGGGAAATGTTCTACTCATGACATGTTCTGACACTTCTGTATGATCATGTGATGCAGTGACACTTTGAGCTGACTGCAGTGTGTTTGTGTGTCCATCAGGCCATGTTCAGCCTGAGCATGCTGGAGAGCGAGGCAGACGAAGTGACTCTACAAGGAGTGACCAGCATTGGACTAAAGTGCGCTTTGGATTTTGCCTACACTGGACAGGTGAGCACAATCCATCTCAGGTGAAGAGACAAAGAGAAGATCACTGTCCCTGCAGACTTTCTTTGTTTTATTAGGGGAGTCAATCAGATAGACATCACGCCAGTGTCATCACTTGTTGATTAAATCATAAACAAAACAGCTGCTATTATTTTGGTCCATGTCAAGACCTATTCTAACATTTTGATTTTTTTAAAGACTCAGGAAGCAATTTTTTACATAGTGCATACATTTCCATGCAAGCATTGTATATGTGTATCATAAAAGGAAATTTTTTGATTTCAATTCAATTCAATTAAAAAATACTTTATTAATTCCAGAGGGAAATTGATAGCTGTAGTAGCTCAGAATAATAATAATAATCAAATCATCAAAGAGTTATTGTATATTACAATGGCTGTTGGCAGGAAGGATCTCCAGTAGCGGTCAGTGTTGCGGCAAAACTGAAGAAGCCTCTGACTGAAGACACTCTTCCGTTGTCAGACAGTCTTGTGAAGAGAATGCTCAGGGTTTTCCATCATTTTCTTGATTCTCTGGAGAATCCTTCTTTGCATTATCTCCTCCAGTGGTTCCACAGTCGTCCCCAGAACAGAACCAGCCTTTTTTATTAGGCTGTTGAGCCTTTTCAGGTCCCTGCTTCTGATGCTGCTACCCCAGCAGATGATGGCTGAAAAGATTACACTCTCAACAACAGACTTGTAGAAGATCTGCAGCATCTTGCTACAGACATTGAAGGACCTAAGCATCCTCAAGAAGTGCAGTCTGCTGTGTCCCTTCTTGTAAACAGCTTCGCTGTTCTTTCTCCAGTCCAGTCTGTTGTCCAGGTGAACTCCAAGGTATTTGTATTCCTCAACCACCTCCACTTCTTCTCCCATGATGGAAACAGTGGTTGACTCCACCCTGTTTCTTCTGAAGTCTAAAATCTTCTCCTTTGTTTTGTTCACGTTCAAGGTCAGATGACTGTTTCCACACCATGCCACAAAGTGCTCCACCAGCTCTCTGTACTCAGCTTCCTGTCCATCTCTGATACACCCGACAACTGCAGAGTCATCTGAGTATTTCTGTAGATGACAGGTCTCCGATTTGTACTGGAAGTCTGAGGTGTACAGGGTGAAAAGGAATGGTGAGAGTACAGTCCCCTGTGGTGCTCCAATGTTACTGATCGCCTGGTTTGATGCGCAGTTCTTCAGCCTCACAAACTGTGGTCTGTTTGTCAGTTAGTCTTTAATCCAGGTGATAGTTGAGGCCCCCACCTGTGTCTTCTGGAGTTTCTGGCAAAGTACATCAGGCTGGATTGTGTTAAATGCACTCAAAGTTTGAACTCGTGTGTATCACCAGATTTCAATTTTGCAAGAGTTGATGTGCCAATAAGTTAATTCTGAGGTCAAGACAGCAACAAGCTTTGAGTAATTCATGTATAGAAAGCAGGTGCAGTAATCTCTGCCTTTAGAGGCCTCAGTTGGAGTGTTAAATTTCAAAGGTTATAATGATAGAATTTCAAAAGCCTAACGGGAACGGCTCTTTTTGAAGGCATAACAGGAGAACATAACAAGGCAGTGTTGCATCTAGAACAATCAAAAATAATTCTGCATCGTGTCTTTGTAACTGGCTCCCATGTGCACCAACTTTTTATCAGATTTGACTTTGTTGGACATGATCAAAATAAATGTTTTAAAGAAAGTTTAAGAGAGAACAGCGTTAGATTTCTGTTCAGAAGCTGCAAGACAGCTAAGAGGCTTGCTCTTCCTCACAAAGACTACTATAATCACTTCTAATAACTTTGCTTGCTTGACCTTGTTTTGTGCCTCTGATTTTCACTCCAACATCCTGCCTTTTGACTTATGGCATAGTGCGAGGCTGAGAACTTAGTAATGACTCCTAATTTTATTCCCACAGTGAAAATGAGCAAAGAGCGAATGGTAAGTAGGTCAGCCACGGGCTTGCAAGCCGACCAGCTTTGGCTGGCTCTGCTCCTGTCTGACTAGGGGAGATGATAGCGGATGAGATGAGGGCAATATGCTTATCCCCACACTGTAAATAATGACCTACTAAAAACCTTCAGTCACAGACCAGCAGGGTTAGCAAGCAGATGCTGTCACAGAGTGATTGAGGAACTTCACCGGACTCTTTCCAAGTACTTCAAGACCACAAGAACTTTTCAGGTTGTTTTCGTACACGACACCTGAGGTCCCACAAACATTTTTCTGAGAAGAAGTGTGAACAGGTCCACTGAACAAAACCTCCAACAGATATTGCGCCAAATAATGGTTTTATTTTATTTTCTCATGCAGGCAAAGTTCACAAGTGCTGAGCATAAAACATGTCAGGTTACGCAAGAGCTAAGTGCACTCCCACACTAAGGCGCCGTGTTACAAAACTGACTTCTGCTGTGTGAGGCTGAAGTGGTCCAGCTGAAGTGGGCCTCTGGAGTGAAGAGTGTTTGAGCAGGGTATGAAGAGCCTTCACCTACGGTTACTACAGTCATTATTTCATAATCATAGCTACTGCTGCTGCTGCATCATCCTGACGGGAAGCTGATTAAGTGCAAGAAAATTTAGGGTTTGGCATTTCTGATTTACACAGTGCTATAGATGATTTAGTTTATGATGCAGTGGTTTTGAAGAGTATTTGTCCCTTTACATACTTGTTCTGGTTTTGTTTGTTTTGTTGTTGTTCTCACATCTAGATGTTTCAGATCAGCAAACAAGTATCAGACAAAGAAATTCATAATAAATCCAAAATGTAGTTTTTGATTGATAATTTCATTTATACAGTTGAGCAAAGCTATCCAACCACCCTGTTCTTGTGTGGAAAAAGTAGTTGCTTCCTAAATCTAGGAAGAGGGTAACAACTATAACCAAGTGTTAATGATAAATAGCAATGAGCCTCTCACTTCACTGTAGAGGAATTTGAAGAGGGGATTCACTGAGATGTGTAATGCTTGTTAAAATATGATCATTCACTCCAGGGCTGGACTGGGACAAAAATTCAGCCCGGGCATTTTAACTGGAGACCGGCCCATCACCTGTTTTTTTTGGAAAAGACATTAAGCCTTACGCTGTTTCTGACACACACCAACGTTATTGGTAGTATTTATGTATCAATCTAATAAACGTAAACCTACACCATCCTTCCTATCCTGGTATTCTAAAAAGTAGGGTTGGGGGTAACTGATTATTTTTTAAATGATTATTCTGACGATTATTTTATCGAATAGTCGACTATTCTAATGACTATTTAGATGATTAATCTAGTGATTACTTTTCTATTGCACAATTAATAAAAACCAAAAAATTCTCAAATAAATTCCTCAAAAAAATTGATAAGTTGTTACTGTAAGAGAATAAACACTACAGGCCTTCCATTTTGTATAACACTGCTTTTATTGTGTTGCAGTTGTTTATGTTCTGGTGACGTGTAGAACTTGGGAGTGCAGGCTGCTGCCTGAGAGGTGGTTGGAGACGGAGTGTCTCCATGCTGCTTTGTTTTGGTCACTTATGTGCATGAGGCAAGTGGTGTTACGACCCTTCCTGGGGAGTCACGTGTTTCTCCTATTTTAACTGTAAATCCTTCTAGCTGTTATATTTATAACAAGAAACAGACATTCGGACGGAATATTTTCATGTTTATTCGAATATGATTGTGGAACACACCCAGCATCATAATAAATGAAGTAATATTTATGCCAATTTAAGCCTTTATGGGTGACCAGGACTCTGTGATCAATTTTTGGCAAGGGAAATTATCATTTGTTGCCATTTTTGAGGTGTTTATGAATGTGGAAGACACCCAGCATCCTGTGATGGCACTAATAACATCAAGAGTAATAAATAAGGTAATATTTAGGTCAATTTAACCCTTTACACGTGACCAGGACACTGTAATCAATTTTTGGCAAGGGAAATGATCATTTGTTGCCATTTTTGAGGTGTTTATGAATGTGAAAGACACCCAGCATCCTGTGATGGCACTAATAACATCAAGAGATAATAAATAAAGTAATATTTAGGTAAATGTAACCCTTTACACGTGACCAGGACACTGTAATCAATTTTTGGCAAGGGAAATTATCTTCTTTTTTTTTCTTTTTTTCTGTGCCATTTTTGGGGTGTTTTTGATGATACAGTAGGCAGTATGAGTACAGTAACATCAACAGATAATACATAAAACCCTTATTTGGTCAATTTTAGCCTCCATGAAAATCTTAGCGATTCAATCACTTTTTGGCAAGTAAAATGCCATTTTAGTTGTCTACAATTAAATCATCAATAAAGAATTTAAAGATATTTTGAGGCATTTCTTATAGGTAAACGGGAGGGTGTAGTCTATTTGGCAAGTGACAATCTTAATTTTATGTGCTGAAGTGCTTTTATCTTGTTACTTTTTAATAGAGCAACGTAATGTATAGATAGCAACTTACACAGTGTTATTAAAGCCAAAGTTTGATCATTTTAAATACTTTTTTTCAAGTAAAAATGTGCCCCAAACTAGTTAACTGTGGCTCCATGTCAAGTGGACTAAAGAAAGGAAGGGGAAAAAATTAAATCGCTGGAGAATTGTTTATTTCCATTTATACAACGTTTACATTCAATACAGGGTACCATTTTACATTGTTTACTTATTTTTTTAGTATCAAGGCTGTAACATAAAGAAAGCCAGTTCTTACCACAAAGTTTGTGGCACAAACCATCTTTCAATCGCAAATATTGCAAAAAGGATTAATATATCCTCATTGTGAACGTTTAAGACAAATAGCAACACTTAAAACAACTTCCGAACTGGAAAAACTAATGTGGCAAGATGCAGAAAGGAGTGCCCGGGCGGGATTCGTTCCCCAGACTCCCGGGTGAGAGTCATACACTCTAACCAGTCAGCCAAAGAGGCATCTCCTTAGCCCAGTAGCCAGGGCGCATGATCAATCGGGACATTGTGACAGGACGCTCACACTGCCACATCTTCCTCCCTCTTTCCACAAGCACGTCCTCGTGCTCCCGCGCAGGGTGCCACAAACACTGCCACACTAATATCCGCGATAAACATCTGTTTAAGTACCGGAAGAGGTTATCTTTGCGTTCTGAATGTCCATATTGCTAGATTTGCCGAGTTTTAGGGCGAAATCCTGGGGAATTTTGTCTAGAAATGCAATTACCTAACCGTGCGCGATCCCGCGGTGGCTAATCATTTTTTGGCAGCGAGTCAATTTATGGCACAACACCGGCTCGGGTTTCTCCTCCTCCTCCCTCTTTTCTTCTCCAACCTGTCGCTGGGCTGAGGCTCCATCACTTCCTAAATTGATCTTACTTGAACCTTCACTACCAAACAACTGTGAGATTTTAACACATGTGCCAGCATCAGCCTGAAGGGCCAGTTTCTTTTTTAGTCGAATTTTCTCCGCTCCTCCTTTCCGTTTTTTGTTCTCCATTTTGTAAAGCTCGTCTGTCTGTTTACTGAGATTCACAAACAACTGGCGGGTGCATCAGACCTCTGGCTATTGGTCCAGCCCAGAGTGTATTATTACCAATTGGCCAATCCACCAACTTTTACGAGGCGTCGCGTGGGGCGGCGCGGACAAGTTGTCCGCAACAACAAGAGGCCAGAGGAAAAAAAAAAAAAAACAGACACCGGCCCATAAAAGATGAAAGGGTCGGCCCAGCGGGCAGTTGCCCGCTATGCCCTATGGTCAGTCCAGCGCTGATTCACTCTGAGTTTCACATGCAGGCAGAACATGATAATAGCCTCCCACCCCTATTTCCGGCTTTAGCCGCCAAAAGAAAATTAATAGGAAAACACTCGGGTCAGAAAAAGCTAAGCAGATCTATGTCACACTGTAAAATAGCTTTCATGGACTCATCCATCTTGGCTCACGACCAGGCAAATAGAAGCAAAGTGTTAGCATTAGCAACTCCACAACATGGTGAAATACATTCAGGCTTTTGTTTTATGTGGAGATAAAACATCAATGTTGCATTTTTTAGAGCGAACAAAGGCAACGGAAGAGTGGTGTTGCTGTAAGCCAATCAGAGGCATGACGTTTGCACTCCAAGAATCCAATTCCAGACATTTTCAGTCGCCTCTCCTGCTAACTTCTACATCTTGAAACAGGAGCACCAGGGCTTTTGAGACCACAGCAGATTCATCAGGAAATAAAACTGAGTGTATGGCCATTTTAAAACACATTGAAGGGTTTTCCAGCAGGAACAGCCTGCTTAAGTTAATAGATCAGACGCTCTAGAGCAGAATTCATGGTTTCATCAGTTACGGCCCGTGGACCTAAAGCAGCAAATCAGTCCCACCATGTCTGACTGTTGGCACACCTTTCAGAAGATTCTGCTTTGTTTCATCAGCCCAAATAATTTTTCCCTAAAGTCTTGAGGATCATGGAGATGTTTTTTTTTGGACAAATGTGAAACGGGTTTTGTTTTTAATAGGAAGAGGCTTTGGACCTAAACACTCCCATGGAGATTCAAGCATTCTTTGTCCCACCATCAGAAAGTGGTCTGCTCAGCTGGAAATGAGATATTATACAGATCACTAGGCATATAACGATCAAAAGAAACTGTACAGTATTCTCAACTCTGCACTCTCCCTCAAAGATGATCCTACCCCCTCTCCCCTACAGGGGCTGGCTCTCTGCAGTGAGTTTCAATTTTTTTTCCTGCACAAAATCCAGAATATCAGATTCAGCTTCCTTCACTCGGGTCCAATTTCCTGTGAGGAGTTTCATTGCTCACCCCTATTTTCCTTTTTTAATCAGGTGTCACTCTCTGCTATGGTTGATTTAATTTTGACTATGAAGCCCTCAGGCTCTCCAGAGGATTGCCTTCCCCCAAAACTACTATGTGATGTCTTCCAGTGTTGTCCCCTGCTGTTTGGGACTTTGCTAATTCCATCTTCTCCTCTGGTGTGTTGTCTGCTGCATTTAAAAATGCAGTAGTTCAACCTCTATTAAAGAAACCACCTCCACAAGAAACCACAAGCTCACTTCTCACTTTGATGACAATGGGCATCAGTCAGACTTCAGACCAAATTACAGCACAGAATCAGCCCATGTTCAGGTTCTCAATGATGTCCTGATTCTAACTGACTCTGGCTCCCATGTCTTGTTACTGTTACTTGACCTGACTGCAGCATTCTACACTGTAGACCTCATCCTACTTCACAGACTTGAATCATGGGTGGGTGTGACTGGTACTGCCCTGGCCTAGTTGAAATCTTACCTCACTGATCAGTGTTTTAGTGTCCATATTAGAGACTGCACCTCTCCCAATGTCCCACTTCCATGGGGAGTGGCTCAGGGCTCTATCCTGGGTCCTCTCCTATTTTCCATCTACACGCTCCGTTTCAGAAAGATTCTAGCCAGGCATGGGTCAGCTACCACTTCTATGCTGATGATTGCCAAATTTACCTTAGACTCAGTCAACAACACTCGACTTCTGTTTTGTCAGAATGCCTCTCCTCTTGCAGTTAAACCCGATGCTGACCTCTCAATGACTTCACAAATCAACACCACTGTCAGGTCCTGCTTTTTCCAACTGTGGTGCATCACAGGCCTTCAACCCATCCTCAAACCGCACCTTGAATGTCATTCATGCGTTCATTACTTCCCATCTGGATTTCGCCAATTCTGTGCTGATTGGGATTAATGCATCCACCTTAGGCAGACTACAGAAAGTTCAAAATGCTGCAGCCAGATTTTAAAATAATACAGACAGACGCATGCACATCACTCCAATTCTCGCTGATTTACACTGGCTCCCAGTAAAATTTAGGATTAATTTCAAAATTTTGCTAAATGTATTCAGGACTTTGAACTGCCCATCTTCATCTGGCATATTTGCTGTCTCCATATGTACCCATGCGTCCCCTTCGATCAGCCGATGACCTGCTGCTGGTTGTCCCAAAAGTTCGCTACAAATCACGGGGGAAGCATGCCTTTTCTCATGCAGCCCCTATGTTGATGTAACAGGGTGAGCGTCCTGTCACTGTATCCCGATTGATCATGCGCCCTGGCTACTTGGCCACAGGGATATCCCTTTGGCTGACTGGTTAGCTCGTGTGACTCTCACCCAGAGGTCTGGGAATTGAATACCGCCCGAGCCCTCATTTCTCCACCTTGCCACATTATGGTATCACTTTTTGTTGAATAATAACCTCTGATCCTAACCTGAACTGTGTTAGATGTTCTGGGTTCGTTTGTAGATCTGCTGTTGAGGTGGCTTCCTGGATGCCTCCCTGGTGAGGTTTTCCGGGCATGTCTGACTGGGAGGAGACCCAACAATAAACCCGGACACACTGGAGGGACTATGTTTCTTGGCTGGCTAGGGAACACCTTTGGATTCCCCTGGAGGAGCTGGCCCATGTGGCTGGGGGGAGGGAAGCCCGGGTCTCTCTGCTTAGGCTGCTACCCCCGCAACCCGACTCTGGATACGTGGAAGAGAATGGGTGGATGGACGGCATCTTTTGCTCTTGAGATTCTTTAAACCTAGGCGAGGTGTTGTTTTAGGGGATCTCTAAGGCTACTTCATCTTGTCAGGTTCTAAAAGGATTTATTTCTACAGATCTTGCAGTAATCAGCACTGGGCGCGCCGTGGCAGGTGGAACTGAACTCCACTTTATTAATAATGTGGTAAATCACAGTTAATTTATGGTTTAACAAGGACGACTAATTCTTTTTCACATGGGGTTATCATTTAAGACTTTCATTTTCTATTTACTCAGATTAATTTAGCCTGAAATTTGTTAGCAGATCTCAAGAATTTACATGTAATTTAAAACTGGAGAAATCTGTAAGGGGGCCAATCCTCCTTCATACCACTCTAGGTGATCAGAGATTTTCTGTTTGTTTTTTCTCCAGACACAGGATGAATAATTCCTGCAAACCGAATCAAAGACCCTTTTATTACTGCAGTCTCTGTGAATATGTTAGCTTATGGAGCTCATATGGAGCCTGTGGTTAACTGGACGACTGCCCAGGCCTGCCAGGAAACCATGCTGTGATAAATGGAAATGTGCAGATGCAGCTAATTGCAGACAGAGGAGATGAAATGTTATCTGAAAGTCTTTCATGGATTTTCCTTTCTGCTTTGATATGTTTTCATAGAACGTAGCCACCCAGTTTCAATAAATCACTGTAATGCATTCATACACTCTTAGCTTAAACATAAAATATCATATTTGTGCTTTAATTCTGGCATTGATGACTGATACTATGCTCCAGCTCATATTGATTTATCTGAAATAACTATTATACTGTAACAGAATATGTCTTTTAAACTTCCACATGTAGGATTTTTTTTGTTAGAGCTTATGGATGTACAAGGTTCAAGGACCAGGAGAATAGTGTAATTTTTGAGTTTCAGACTGGCTGATCACTGATTAAAAACGGAATATCAGCCAATCACAATGACTGGCATTTTGCTGCATGTCTAATTTTCATGCTGATGACAGTTTTCCTCACTTCTAAATGTGTGGACAGAAGAAGAGGCAGAGCATTTGTGTTCAGATCTGTTTGATCTGCTTCAGAATTAATAAATAATGAGCAGGAATCAGCAGTAAAACACGACACCCATGAGTCCTGCTGAACAGCATTCAGTTTTCTACCATTTCAGCATCTCTGAGAGATGTGGGCGACAAACGATGAAGTCATTTTTCTCACTCTCACTGCTGATGCAGTCACGGTTTTGTGGCTATGTAGGGCAGTGCTGCCGGATGGATTATCAAAGGTTGGCTCCTGACTTCAAAAAATATCTGGATTAGATTAATCCATAGTGTGAGAGGTGACATGTTTGGGTTATTATTCCAGTGATTAATGGAATATTTGAGTACTTTCAGTCTTGTGAGATGACCTTTACTCTGAAACTTTATGCCTCTTTGAGTTTATCAGCATTTAGGTCAAAATAAAATCCCGTTTCTGAATATAAACACAATAACAAACGGTCAAGCTGCGTGGTACAAAGTAAAAGTGCTGTTCACATTCGCGCAGGGATGCTCCAGCCAGTGGTTCATGCTGAATAGTTAGCTGTTTATATGAGCTGAGTGGAGGATGCAGACTTAACACATAATGCTTCTGTAATGAGTGCTACGAGATGCTATGAAAACTCCAGTTAGGGGTAATGGTGCCATTTAGATCTGCATAAATGAGATTTTCCACTTAGTTTCATTTGATCGTATCTGAGTTTATCTGGATACAGTGATTTTCAAGTAAATAATTCAAGGGTTAATTTTAATAATCTTGAGAATATAAAGAAAATATTGAATTCATGGCAGATATTTTGACTTAACAGGACCCTTAATGACATAATAGGGAAGGCTAAGGCTGCATTTTAAAGTGGAAACCATCCCTTATTATTACACCTGTACTTTCCAAACTCAAAATAGCCAACAGTGTCTGAAAATGACCTTTAATTACACCAAAGGGAAATTTAGATGTTAATCACCCTTTTTTATGCTCTGTGGTCAGATCCTGCTGGAGCCAGCGATCATCCAGGATGTCCTGTCTGCAGGAAGCCACCTTCAGCTGCTGGAGCTCCTCAGCCTCTGCTCACATTACCTCATACAGGTACGCCCACATCCTCACAGCTTGGAGTTTGCATTGACTTCCATTCATCCTGGACAGTTTATGATCCAAAATCGGGCTAAATCCGCTCTAACCTAAACCTAATTCACACTTTAAAACTTAACCAGATTCCAGAAGTTACATCCTTGGGATTCAGCCGCCATAAGGTAAAGTGGTCTGGTCCATCAGTCCAGTATTCAATTTAATTTCAGTTTAGTTCATTTGTATATCGCAAAATCATAAAAGCTAGTTAGTTCAGTTTCCTATGTAAGAAAACCCAGCAGATATTATTGAGGAGTCACTGACTAGTGTCAGTGTTTTTACATCAGTCCCCATCATGGTCCCCATACTAATCAAGCATGTGGCGCCAGCGGAGAGGAAAACTCCCCTACAACAGGAAGTAACCTCCAATAGAACCTGTCTCAGTATGAGCAGCCATCCACCACGACTCGCTGGGGATTTGAGAAGACATAGCAGATGTGCATACGCACACACACACGCATGCATATGCATGCGCGCGCACACACACACACACTCAAAACAAATCAACTAGTAGTAGCAGATTCTATGTTAAAGAAAGTAAAACATTAATATCAGGAGAGGGAGAATGTCCGGTGGTTGGCTGCTGTGTGCCAGCTGATGGTCCCCTCCAGAAAGGTATCACGGCTCAGCAGAACAACAGTGTAGCTGAGAAATCTTATTTAGCAATTAAAGGGATTTTAAGCTTTTTTTTAAATGAGTTTCTGTAACTAGGAGGAATGAAACATGCAGCGAGCAGTTTGGCTATTGGCTCTCTGAGTGTGGTGACTGGTCTGTAGCAGACAGGACACAGTTTGTGACGTTCAGGACAACCGGGTTAACAACATTTGGTTGGTGTACCCTCCCAGAGTGGTTTCCATGGTTCTCCTCAGAGGTAAACACCACAGGAGTAGGTTTTACCACCAGCCTATCAGCAGACTCGAGCAGGTAGGTGAACTGTGGAGAACTGAGTTAAGCCCGTTTACAGATGACTGTTGCATCTACGGGGTGGGGGAGGGTACGGCTGTGTGGAAACCAGGATCAGAGGAGGAACACGAAGGGGTGTGGTCAGAGACAGAGCCGCATGACAGCAGCAGAACATGAAGGTTTTAAATAGTTTGGAGAAATGGTTTGATGTTCTGCAAGACCGATGAGCTTACAGCTAGTTCAAGTGTCAATGCCAAAGATTTTTGCTGTTGTCTAGAAATGGCTCCAATTTCTAATTTGCTTACCGCATAACAAAAAACTGATTACAAAATAATAAAAACCAAAATGGTGCTGTTACAAATCAGTTTGATAATTAATAAAAAAACATAATAATGGTGTAAACTGTTTAACAGCAGCTACACAAGATATGAAAGTCAAACTAATTTCCTCAAAGGTTTACTTTATTATTTAGTGTAAAGATAGAACAATTTTCAAATAATTTCTTTGTTATTTTTTAACCAAAATTATTAACAAAGTTCATCACCTGAAGAGTAGAAACCATAGTCTTATGGTTTAATATCAAAACTAACAGAAGTATAAAAAGAGTCGTGTTAACAGTTTTCTCCTTCTCACATTCAGGCGGAACACAGAAGAGCAGGTCAACATTACATTGCTCATGGGCACTATAGCATCATTCATACTCCTCTTTCAACTTGAAGGAGTGTCCATGTCTTGTAGGATTAGACCACCCTACTTAGTGTTTGCTTTTGTTACACGACGCAAATCAACAAATCAGGCTGAGGCCACTGCAGATGTTCAAGGTCTTTGATGCACAGAATGCACAGGAAATTCATTGTAATAAAATATGTGTGAAACTATACTTTATTTAATGTTTTCACACTCTACAAATCTAACACAACATTTTATTGTGATTATTCCAAATCTTATCCAGGGGTTTTTTAATCATTTAACTTTGCTGTTACAGAGCAGGTAAGACAGCTCTACAGTGCCATCTGGTGGCTGCATGCCAGATATCACATAAAGAGGTTATCATTATGTCGTTCCTTAAATTCATCTGACATTACCTGTCATTTATGTTTTATTATAATTTGTAAAAGATCAGACGTTTAGGATTCTTTGGTCAAACCTCAAAAATAACACTTCATTCCATCTCGTGATACACATTTATTGATGCCCAACAGGGATCAGTGAAATTAGTGAAAAAAACGCTTCAACAAATCCATCCATCCATTTTTCGGGTGCTTATCTGGAGTCATGTCGCGGGGGCAGCAGCCTAAGCCAAGAGGCCAACATCATCTGCAAAAAGCAGAGACTCAATCATTAGGCCACCAAAAAGGATTCCCTCATCTCCTTGGCTGTGCCTAGAAGTTCATAAAAGTCCATAAAAGTTATGAACAGAATCGGTGATAAAGGGCAGCCTTGGTGAAGTCCAACTCTCACTGGAAACGAGCCTGAGTTACTGCTGGCCATGCGGACCAAGCTCTGTCACTGGTAATAGAGGAACATAACAGCATGCATCAAATTTGAACACATACAAAAAAGCTGTTTAATGCATTTAAGTGTATTTAAATCAAATCTACACAACTATGTTTACAGTGCAAAGAAAAAATGCAAAAAGAGAGTTTAAATGGTTTGCTTGTAAAGCTTCACTACCGATGGGGTGAATTACCTGCCTGATGTTGGATGGAACATCCTGTCACTGAAGCAGCTGCTAAAGCCTCCACAGCATCATGCTGGGGGTGAAAAAGGTTGTCCAGATAGATTTCAATGTAGCATCACCCTCTCACTCACCTCTTTGCTTCAGAGAGCGGCCCGGGGAAGAATCGGCCCTCGTAACCAAGCCTAGTCCAGCCTGGTCAGAATAAGTGTCGTGAATGACTTATAGCTGCTGCTGCATAAGGTTTTAGTGTCACGATGTGGTGGTGTGGACCCAAAATGCAGTACCCAGGATGACACGGAGGCAGGGATGAAGATTTTAAATAAAAAGTCTTTATTTTGTGGGTGAGCCAAAAACCAAGGTAATCCAAACTGGGAGTCAAAATCCAAAAAGCCAAAAATCCCAAAGGTCAAAGAGCAGATTATTATCTGGGAATCAAGAAACTCTGGTTAAACACAGAGGGACTAAACTGACAGAATCAACAAACATTAATGGACCGACAAGAACACAGAGACAGACAGGGCTTAAATACACTGGGAGGAGCAATCAGGGAAAATGGCAGCAGGTGTGTGAAGTGAGAGCTGGAGGGAAGACAGGTGAACCTAATAATCAAAATGGGAAACAGAAACAGAGGGCCAAATAACCCTAAGAAACTAAGACACCAAAACTAAACCTAAAGGCTGCAGGAAAGACTAACACACACACACAGCAATGTACTTATATATAAACAGGAAAGGGGAATGGACACACACACACACACACACACACACACACACACACACACACACACACACACACACACACACACACACACACACACACACACACACACACACACACACACACACACACACACACACACACACACACACACACACACACACACACACACACACACACACACACACACACACACACACACACACACACACACACACGTTGAGCTGGGGACTACAAGGACACAGAATGTAAATGAGACCTGGAGTACCTGGGGATGAATGAGATGACACAAGACCTGGGAGGAATAGACTTAAAGGACTACAAACATAAGACACTAAACTGACACGCAGACAAGGACACATGAGGGCACTAAGAGAGCACAAGGGGAGAACCTGGAGTGGAGCACAAGAGGAGCTGGGGAACAAAGGGACACAAGAGGGAATCTAGAGAGGGATGGAGGACACCAGGAGGCACATAAAGGAGGGGGCAGATGCAGACCATGACAGTACCCCCCCCTCTAAGGGCGGATACCAGACGACCACAAGACAGACAAACACCGCAAGCAAAAGACAAGGCAAAAACAAGACACAAAACAACCAGAGGGAGGGAGAGGAGGGAGCAAACAAAACACAACCCAAAAAGGGGCAGGCGAGGAGGGAACAGGAGACCCTGGGAGGCCGGCGACGGGGAAACCGGAGGCGGGACGAGGGAAGCCTAGGGGGCCGGCGACGGGGAATCAGGAGGCGGGACGAGGGAAGCCTAGGGGGCCGGCGACGGGGAATCAGGAGGCGGGACCAAAGATGCCCAGGGGGCCAGTGACGGGGAACAGGGGTCTTAGAGGAGGATGACGAGGAAGGAACTCCAGAGCCCGGGGAGACTGGAAGGCTTGAAACTGAGAGACTTGTGGAGACTGGAAGGCCAGAGACGGGGGAACTTGTGGAGACTGGAAGGCTTGAAACTGAGAGACTTGTGGAGACTGGAAGGCCAGAGACGGGGGAACTTGTGGAGACTGGAAGGCCAGAGACGGGGGAACTTGTGGAGACTGGAAGGCCAGAGACGGGGGAACTTGTGGAGACTGGAAGGCCAGAGACGGGGGAACTTGTGGAGACTGGAAGGCCAGAGACGGGGGAACTTGTGGAGACTGGAAGGCCAGAGACGGGGGAACTTGTGGTGACTGGAAGGCCAGAGACGGGGGAACTTGTGGTGACTGGAAGGCCAGAGACTGGGGAACTTGTGGTGACTGGAAGGCCAGAGACTGGGGAACTTGTGGTGACTGGAACTCTTGAGGCTTCTGGGAACGGGGTGCCGTCGGCTTCAGAGCCGGAGGGGGCGCCGTCGGCTTCAGAGCCGGAGGGGGCGCCGTCGGCTTCAGAGCCGGAGGGGGCGCCGTCGGCTTCGGGGCCCGGGGACGTGGGAGCGCCGTCTGCTTCAGAGCCGGAGGGGGCCACGTCGGCTTCAGAGCCGGAGGGGGCCACGTCGGCTTCAGAGCCGGAGAGGGCGTCGTCTGCTTCGGGGCCCGGGGACGTGGGAGCGCCGTCTGCTTCAGAGCCGGAGGGAGCGCCGTCTGCTTCGGGGCCCGGGGACGTGGGAGCGTCTGCTTCGGGGCCCGGGGACGTGGGAGCGTCTGCTTCGGGGCCCGGGGACGTGGGAGCGTCTGCTTCGGGGCTCGAGCCGGGTACGTCTGCTTCGGGGCTCGAGCCGGGTGGCGTCCGCTTCTGGACCACCGCTGAGGCGAGGTGCGATGCGTCCACCTGGACCACCGCTGAGGCGAGGTGCGATGCGTCCACCTGGACCACCGCTGAGGCGAGGTGCGATGCGTCCACCTGGACCACCGCTGAGGCGAGGTGCGATGCGTCCACCTGGACCACCGCTGAGGCGAGGTGCGATGCGTCCACCTGGACCACCGCTGAGGCGAGGTGCGAAGCGTCCCCTTGGACCACCGCTGAGGCGAGGTGCGATGCGTCCCCTTGGACCACCGCTGAGGCGAGGTGCGATGCGTCCCCTTGGACCACCGCTGAGGCGAGGTGCAATGCGTCCCCTTGGACCACCGCTGAGGCGAGGTGCAATGCGTCCCCTTAGACCACCGCTGAGGCGAGGTGCGATGCGTCCCCTTAGACCACCGCTGAGGCGAGGTGTGACTCAGACGCAGGTCTCCGAGTAGGGGCCTCTGAGATAGGCGGCACCACTCTGGCCTCAGGAGAGTGCTGGTGATGGCGTTGTCGTCTACGATGAGCACGACTCCTAGGAGGTGCGGGGGTGAAGTCAACAGGTGCGGAGGAAGTGATACAGCCCACCGGAGATGAAGTGGTGGCGCTGTCAGAACCTGGTGAGGGTGTGGTGGTGTACTCCATCTGAGAAACTGAGGTGGCATCAACATGCATAGGAGAGATTGAAATGAAGAATCCGGTTCTGATGGTCTGAGATGGGGAGTTGATGCAGTCCGGATCAGGTGAGGGTGTGGCGGTGTGACACATCGGAGAGGAAGTGGTGGCCCTGTCAGGACCTGGTGAGGGTGTGGCGGTGTGACCCATCTGAGATGCTGAGGTGGCATCAGCGACTGGTGGAGGAGGATCTCGGCCAAAAGTGCGGAGGAGCAATGCAGCAAAGTCCCAAAAAGACACAGCCTTAAGATCCTCTATGTCAAAACGGTCAGCAACCCACCGCATGGCTTTACCCCTCAACCAGAGCACCATATACGACACCTTGTTGAACTCTGAAGATTCCAAGTCCAAACAACGGGCACAGTCCCGAATGAAACCCATACAAAGGTCTGGATCACCGTCATAATAGAACATCTCCTGTGTACCTGGAGTTCCTGCTGGGTCCTGTTCTGGTCGGTCCATTCTGTCACGATGCGGTGGTGTGGACCCAAAATGCAGTACCCAGGATGACACGGAGGCAGGGATGAAGATTTTAAATAAAAAGTCTTTATTTTGTGGGTGAGCCAAAAACCAAGGTAATCCAAACTGGGAGTCAAAATCCAAAAAGCCAAAAATCCCAAAGGTCAAAGAGCAGATTATTATCTGGGAATCAAGAAACTCTGGTTAAACACAGAGGGACTAAACTGACAGAATCAACAATGGACCGACAAGAACACAGAGACAGACAGGGCTTAAATACACTGGGAGGAGCAATCAGGGAAAATGGCAGCAGGTGTGTGAAGTGAGAGCTGGAGGGAAGACAGGTGAACCTAATAATCAAAATGGGAAACAGAAACAGAGGGCCAAATAACCCTAAGAAACTAAGACACCAAAACTAAACCTAAAGGCTGCAGGAAGGACTAACACACACACACACACACACACACACACCAATGTACTTATATATAAACAGGAAAGGGGAATGGACAAGCACACACACACACACACACACACACACACACACACACACACACACACACACACACACACACACACACACACACACACACACACACACACACACACACACAAACACTGAGCAGGAGACTGAATCTCACACACACGTTGAGCTGGGGACAAAGAAGCTGGGGACTACAAGGACACAGAATGTAAATGAGACCTGGAGGACCTGGGGATGAATGAGATGACACAAGACCTGGGAGGAATAGACTTAAAGGACTACAAACATAAGACACTAAACTGACACGCAGAAAAGGACACATGAGGGCGCCAAAGAGCTACAACATAAGACACATAACAGGGATGCAGACAAGGACACATGAGGGCACTAAGAGAGCACAAGGGGAGAACCTGGAGTGGAGCACAAGAGGAGCTGGGGAACAAAGGGACACAAGAGGGAATCTAGAGAGGGATGGAGGACACCAGGAGGCACATAAAGGAGGGGGCAGATGCAGACCATGACATTTAGTATTTCAGTTTGGCTTATGTAGCCATTGGTGTGTCGTTCTAAGGTCAATGAACTGTGGCAGTTATCGTGATTTTGGTTGACAACAAAAGTGGAAGACGTCCATTTGAAAGTTTCATTAGGATTCAGTTTGTGAGATATTTGTAAGTAAACTTTATTTCCATAAAAATCAAAAGATAATAAAATAATAACTAAATATCAAATGAATAAAGATAAAAAAAACTAAAGATTAAAAGTATTTGAAAAGAAAATAATATCAATTACAAAATTCACACTTTAATAAAAATGATTATAAGTAAAAGCTGCTATTGTAAGGTGTCCAGACAGCAATACAACATAAAAATAAAGGAAGTGTATTCCAAAGTCAGAGTGCATCAGCCCTGAAGGAGCTATCACCTCGACTTTTATATCTGATCTTTGGAACTTCTAGAATGTTCTGGTGGGTGGACCTGAGCGCTCAGGTTGGAGTATAATGCTTCAGCAGTTCAGTGATATAGGGAGGAGCTTTACCACCAGTGTTGCCAGATGTACGATAATTAACGTATTTGTACCATAATTTTGGGCTCTGTACGATGTACGATCAATAGTTTCAAAAATCCTCAAATGTATGATAATTTCACATTGCATCTAGTAACACTGTCTTTTGCTGTGGCTTTCCCAAGTCAATTACATAATTTTAAACTGTTCTGAAGTCAGATTTCACCTCAGTGCTTACAGGTTTATGCTATTGTGTCTATTACAAAAACTGACTCTGGGTCTGTACAATAAATAGCCCAATCACATCGATAGGGCCTACTCTCGCGAGAAACTGTAAGGTTATATAATGTGGCAGTGTCCCGCCAGTTTTTGCTGTTTGCCCGCGAGCGCGCCGAGTTAAGTCTAATCTAGGATGACAGAGCGACGAGACAATGGCTTCTAATCTTAAAAGACATACCAGAGAAGGGACGGATGAAGGTAAAGCAAAGCAACACCGGACACAAGTTTATCGTTCTGCGTGGGAGTTGGACCCTATTTTCAAAGGATGGCTTGCACCTGTTAGGGGGAACGAAACCAAGGCTTTCTGTTGTTGCTGCAACATCCAGATGGTATCAGAAATCGCCGTTCTCAAGAATCACGCAAAGGGAGCTACAAAGAAAGGGTAAACTGCATTGTGCCAAACCAGACATCTATACCTAAATGTCTCCAGCAAACTAATGAAAAAGAGAAGTTTGAAAATGATGTGAAAAACGCTGAAATCAAGCTATGTGGCTTTTTAGCCGAGCACAACATTGCAATGAGAAGCACAGACCACTTAGTACAGGTGATTAAAGGCATTCTGCTGCGACAGACAGTGAATCAGATGAGGAGATCGAGATCAGCAACTAGGTGAGTAGGCTGCTTTGTCATTTATTGGGTCAATTTTTCCACTACTGTGATGTTTTGTTGCGTGCTTTTAACCTATGTAGAAATGAAATAAATAGGACTGCGCAAATGTGCATATTGTGTCAATGCGTGGAGGTCGGAGTGGTGCCGACACACTCTGCACGTTTATAAGCATTATATTACTGGTTTTAAAGATGTTTATTTAAACAGGGCAATATAAAACACCTTCTTTGTTATATTATATTGGAGTGAGAAGTCATTTATAGAACGTTATTATCAAATTTATGTATGAAAAAATGGACTGAAAAACGATAATTTAAGCCTCTCTGTACGATATTGTGGGATTTTGGATCTGGCAACACTGTTTACCACAGACTCAGTTAGAGCTCTTCTGTTTGCTCCAGTTTTAGCCTCGCTGCAGAATTCTGGACCAACTAAAGGGATTTTTTTTATTAAAACATGTGAAAAGTGTGTTACAGTAATCTAGACTGGATGAGATAAAGGCATGGATAACCATTTCAACTTCATGTCTGGACACCAGAGGTGGAAAGAGTACTAAAATGTTGTACTTAAGTACAAGTATAATTACTTTCATGAAATTTTACTCAATTATAAGTAAAATTACTTGCTTCAAAATGTACTCAAGTAAAAGTAAAAAGTAGCTTATTTCAAATGTAGTCAGAGTAAAAGTTACTTAGTTACTTTTTTGACTGCAAGGACGGGCTCTTCTGAATAGTTAAAAAAAGACAATGGGTTATAAATCTCAAAGTGGCCGTTTTTTATTAAATGAACAAATATGCATATTGAAGTGCAAAGGCAGTTACACTGCAAACTAGTAACATAAATTAGGTTATAGTCACAAGCCCATGACTTTTCCCTGCAGTCAGGTCCAGCAGGATCAGAACAGAACAGTCCCCTGCATCACTGTGAGTCAGAAGGTCATTAGAGACCCTAAGAAGAGCTGTTTCAGTAGAATGAGCTCTACAAAAACCTGACTGGAAGCTATCATAGATGTTATGCTCATCAAGAGCAGCTGTGAGTTGTTTAGCCACAACCTTTTCCAAGATCTTGAAAATGAACGGAAGTTTGGAGATGGGTCTGAAGCTGTTATGGAGAGAGGCGTCGAGCCTCTGTTTTTTAAGAAGCGGGTGGATTACAGCATTATTAAAGTAAGCAGGGACCTGACCAGAGACCAGAGAAGCATTAATTATAGAGAGCACGCTGGGATCGATGGACTAAAAAGCACTTTTAAACAAAGATGAGTGTAGGATGTGATGACTGTTGCTTGACTTGCTCCGCCCCAGCCTCTGCCATCTGGTCAAGGTGTCTTCTCATATTGATCAAACCTGTTGAATGACAAATACATAACACATATTTAATATATCTGGCAATTAAGTTTTGATTAAGAAGATGCAACAAGAATTGTTTTTAGTAATACATACCTTGCAAATACTATAATTTGTGTCGACAGACTCGTATAATTGAACTTTAAGTATGTTGACGGGACTGAAATGAATAAGAAACAGATTAAGGTATGATATTAAATTATAAAAAATTACCTGCTTCAATGATATCGTGCCTCTCAGTCCAGGTGGTCTTGAACTTTGGAAGAAGGATTGCAGCAGCAGTCAGCTCAGGGTCTTCCATCATCTCACCAAAGTGCTTTTGGACACCATCCTGAATGGCTCTGAAGAGTGGCTGACACATCTTGGAGACAGTCTCCAGTCTGCTGAGTTTTTCTTTTAGCTGGAAGATCACTTGAGGGGCGGGACTAGGAAGCTCAAAAATGACCAATCAGAAAAAAGAAGGAAATCCCGACTGTACCACATGACGCGGTAGATTTCTAGTTGTAGTAAAAAAAAAAAGCGTCTGGCAATGGTGCAAACATCTTTTATTTTTTAGAAGAAATGCTTTTAGCACTTCTATGTGTGGTTTTAAAGACATCTGTGTCATTTAGAACAGAGGAAAGAGCCGCAGCGAACTCCGCCGCTGTCTTCGTTGTTTATGAGAAATTGAGCATCGCCGTGTATGACGTGAATTAAACAGGAGGAGTCTGGCAGGCCAGGCTATCTTTCTCGTACCATTAGTGCCTATTTTCTTCTCCTACCCATCATTCATTGCACTGTAAGGTCACTGAACACATGCTTCACACTAAGAAGTTCAACTCACCTGTTGACCGCTCCCTTCATTCCTTCTCACAAGCTTTGATCTTCTTAGGTGAGTCATCTGAGTAGTCAGTTAGTGTTTCTTATCCTTTCCTTCGTACCCCGTAACACTCTCGTAACCTAAGCACTCAGTTCTTCTGGTGCGCGCCTTCAGCGTCCGCAGCACTTCCGTGTTTGGGTCTTACCAGTATAGACATATCTATACATAGACACTTCATTAAGCGCTGGATCACTCTCGAGTGTGTTAGGATGCTTCTACATATGTATGTGTTTACAAGGGCGGAAATCACATTTCAAATTTTTTTGTGTGTGTGGGGGGGGGGGGGGGGGACAATAAACACTAAAACTTCAGAGTAATTTTTGGGGGGGACATGAAAAAAAATGCTCTCAACATACAACACTCAGGGTTTCCCTTTCATAGGCGTAGCCGTGGCGGGCTGTCACGGCTGAAATCCCACCGCCACGCCTACAAGATCCCAAGTTTTTTTTTTTTTTGCGCTGTTTCCCGAAGAAGCAGCGGGAACTACTATGTGTCGCTTGTGATCACAGCCGCCAGGCAGCAAGGAGGAGCAGGCAGGGCAAGGTGAAGTTACAGCATAAGTTACTGAGTTTAAAATTAGAAAGGTAGCAGTGGATATAATGCTTTTTGGTTTACATGTTTCAATAGCGTTAAGATAAACGAGTGTTGACGATCTTGACAGGGTTTCCTCCAGTGCTTATTAGGCCAGGTTTTCCTCCCCCCACCAGGCTAAGCATCACTCATTCATGTAAATTTTTTTTTTTTCATGTCTGACTTTAACCGCATCTAATACTGTATTACGGCGTGAGCGCAACAGCGACAACTTAAGATCGATGTGTGAGCAGCGTGAGAGGTCGGGTGTTTCATCTGAACCCTTAAAACCTCCAGCAGGCTACGTTGCACTATTGACGTTTTAGCGCGCGGCGCTGACAACTTAGCGACGTGACATGTCTCGGAGAAAGCGTAAAGACACGTTGGACGCTTCTTCTGAAGCGGGAAAATAACACTTCTTCTTAAGCAGAGCACGACGTCGCCTCGGCTCGTTCACGGCCGAGCCGGACTGAGCTCGATAACATTGACCCAGCACAGCCACTGGGTCGTTGGAGCTGCCCCGTGACTGCCTGATGGAAAACCAGCAGGTTTCATCAGACTCGTAAAGTTTCTTGTTTTTGCTGGGGAGCCCCTGTATTTTACCGCTCCCTCCTGCAGTCTTCCCCTATTCAAATTTAAAATGATTCTGTAAATTCCGTGTATCAATAGAAAAAATCTCTGCCTCCACCAGCTGCAGTAAATGTAGTCTCCAAATAATAAGTAAGAGGTGCATTCATCTGTGTATCTCCTTCGATCCGCATTAGTGATATTTTCAGCACCAGAACAGTGAAGCAAAGAAACAGATTCCTGAGTTTGTTAGTAATTTTATTTATTAGGTACATCTAACCTGTTCTATTTTTCTATGAAATGAGATCAAATCAGTGCTTCTATGGGTTGTTATTTAGAGACGTGTCATAATTCCCCATAATTGGACATTGCCTAATGAAACCATTTAGAAACATTTTCATAGTTATTTCATTTCTTTCTTATAGATGCCTTTATCAAAAGGCAAGTTTCTACTTACTTGACATTCTGGAGCATTAAAAAACGACCTGATGTCTGCCGTTTTTTCGTTTCTCTGCCATTTCAACTGAACTGGTCTGCTGACAGTTGGACAGCAACACACACACAGACGGGATATTGTCAGTTGAACGGAGCTGGAGGATATTGATCAACAATAATATCTTGCCAATTTTGTAAATCTCCATAAGCATCCTTTCTTTTTGTTTTCATTTCAATAACAAGACTGAGGCCTAAAACGGAATAAGCAATTAAGAATAAAGATTTAAAAGTAGATTGTTAATAGTTGAAGTAACATGTCCTGAAATGACATGGCCATTAGCTGACCAACAGCTACACGTGTGGACGGATGCAAAGCATTAATTTTAAGTACATATCTAACTTTTTCACAACAAAGAGAGAGAACATAAATGTCAAATTAAAAGTTTATTAAATCACATAACATGACAGCTACTAAAATCCAAATAGTTCCATATTGATTTTAATATATTTGAAATTTTCCTTCTGAATATGGCTAGAAAAAATAACAAACTTCAAATCAGCTTTCACAAGTCAAGTATCAAAATGACTGAAATCTCTTTAATAAATCATAGAAATGTTTGTAGGCTGTTAGAGAATAACTCTGTAATATTTAATAACTTTATCTAAGTCCTACTGAACGAAAAGATACACAAAATCTAAAAATATATTCTTGAAATATTTGTTTCATTTTAATAATAAAAATAAAAAACATTTACTTTAGAAATACACTAAACATATACATACTCTATAGTTTATCTTTCAGTTTAATCGATCTCTCACTTTTCTCAGTTTTCATAGTGTTTTTGGGTCTGTGTGGCCAACAGGATCTTTGGCTCTATGTTTTACACTGAGAGCTTTGAGCAACGTGCCTCCACCACACATTTGCTGCAACCAGTTCATCCCTAAGCTGCACGGTGCACCTGCACTTTGACATATTGTAAACAACTGCAGAGTCTGGGGAAGACGGGATAAGAGCGGTTAAACACTGTGGTTTTCCATACATCGGACCAGTAAGTTTTGATTCTACCATATTCATCAGCTAAATAGGATGAAACGCGAACATTTTCATCGATCTATAAATGCTCCGCAGATTCCAGGGGCAGACCGTGAAAGCGTACGTGTCCGGAAAAAGGAACTTTTGATCACCTTAGTGAATGGAATAATAATAGCGGAATAATCCTGGAATGACCAGAGAACATGAAGTGACAACTTTTTTTTACTGTGGTGGTGGTGGTCTGTCATAAAGGGATCTCCGACCGGTGATCAAAATCTAAAGATAATCGGTGTCTATGTTTGACATTTATGACCACATCTGACATACATATTTAAGTTTGTAGAACAAGCGTGTGATAAATGACTTACTGCTGGAAACCGCTGGCTTTTTGATTCCTGCCTCCTGTAAGCCTGCGGGCTGCTGTGAAGCTGTGAGC
The DNA here is from genome assembly GCF_043380555.1 of Nothobranchius furzeri. Lineage (NCBI taxonomy): Eukaryota > Metazoa > Chordata > Actinopteri > Cyprinodontiformes > Nothobranchiidae > Nothobranchius > Nothobranchius furzeri. The sequence goes on from NC_091745.1 coordinate 51,965,880, forward strand.
GAGGCAGAGCCGGCAGCCCTGCCCGTTGGAAACAGAGTGTGTGGACCGACCGTACCGACTTGAGGGATTTTGGGGGGGGGGGGGGGGGGGGGGGGGGGGGGACACTATAATTTCTCAACAATTAAAGCACATTGTTTTGTATTTGCAGACTAACTTTTACATTGTGGTTTTAGAAGAAAATACAGGTTTACTGATAGCATTTATGTGTTTACAATAACTTTTGTGGGGGGGACAACTTTGTGTGAGGGGGGGAAGCGCCCCCCCAACCCCCACCCCCCGCCCCCCCTGGGATCTCCGCCTATGAGTGTTTATACTCTCGTCTCTCTTCTCTGTGGTTATGTCTGAATCCAGTGCGAACCGCGCCGACACAGTATTATGCAATGTTGTTTTTTTTACTCGGTAACAGATAAGATAAAAATGTAGCGAAATACAATACTTACAAAAAACAGTACTTAAGTAAAAGTAAAATTACAGATTTTAAAAACTACTTAAAAAGTATAAATGCGCAAAAAATCTACTCAATTACAGTAACGCAAGTAAATGTAATTAGTTACTTTCCACCTCTGCTCACGAGCCACGTTTCATAAGACAGTTTTCACATGGCCCACCTCCCGGGATGCCTTTCTGTCCTTTTTCTCTGCACCCAGAGCCTTTCAGCTTCGATATCAGTTTCTGGACTGGACCATCGTGGGAGGAGAAGAAATTCTACGCAGCAATCCGAGAGGATTGTTATTGACTTGGTTAGATATTTTAAGCCTATTTTAAATGTCTTTATATTTGATCTTGAAAACAGACAATCTTATAACTTGGCTGATAATGCAGGGATTATCAAATTTAGAGTACATTACATTCACAGAGAGAACCTGGTTTATTTCATGTCATATGTATTTAATATATCAATATATGTCAGTATTAGCAAAGCTTAACATCATGAACCATGACAGACATGACTGAAGAGCAGATGAAGATATCATGCCAGGCACTGATGAGAAAATATTACAAGGATCTCACAGCTGAATTTGAGAATGAGATGCTACACCTGAGAACAATATATGGTGCCACATTTCCACACATTCGGTCTCCTCTTGAGCTGCTTAATGCCATACAGGATGCAATTACAGAGCATTTTTGGAGAAGTTTGTATTGGACTGAGGATATTTTGCACACTACCTGTGACTGTTGCTGGGGGTTAATGGGCTTTTAGCAAACTGAAACTGGTGAAAAATTATTTGAGATCAACAATGTCCCAGGATAGACTAAACAGCCTAGCTCTTCTTTCTATTGAAAGCCAATTAGCCAAAGGATTGGACTTTAAAGATCTCATAAGTGATTTTGCTAACATGAAGACCCATCAGTGGGCATTTACTGGAAAATAAATTCCAGGATTTTTGTTTGAACACATTGTTGGCAAATAAAAATAATTATATGTGAAATCTGGGCATTTCACTTTTATTATGCTGGCATTTGTATTTGCTCAATATAGAGGTTAAACTAAGATCATATTTATTATCTTGTCTTATAGCATGACAAAAAATGTGTAAGAGAGATATTAAATAATTGAGCATGGGGGCCCACCTAGAAGACTTGTACCTAGGGCCCAGAATTTGGTGCTACGCCCCTGCACGTGGCCCTGGGGTTAATCAAGTTTAATTGTTTCTCTTTGCAACAATCTTCACAAGAAGGCAAAACAGTTAAATGGCAGGTTACAGATATTTCCAATTGACTGTATTTTGATGGATAAACTCAAGGATGCTGGCTGTTTTGAAAGAATTACCCCGACGCACACTGATGCGCATGGATGAGCTTGGAAAAATGTTCTTTTTATGAAATTATTAAACTTTGGCTGAACAGCGCTTTTTCCCGTCTCTAATATGGACACGCATGACGCATCCAGTCTGAAGCAGAATAGCTCTTCAGCTCAGAAAGCACCTGTAGAGACATTTGATCACGCACAAAGTTTATGTGGAGCAGAAGCGGTCGGGCCACGGCAGGTGAAACGTTCCTAGCCTACATGAAGTGAAACTGTTTAATTGTAACATCAATATGTTACTGGACACGCTGGTCTGGTTGGTTAGACCAGTGTTGGAAGTGGAAAACACACACACACACACACACACACACACACACACACACACACACACCAATTAAAATAATGCTGATAGCGTGGACTAGAAGACAGGTGATGGTTTTATTTAAATGATGATCAGGCGGCTGTAAAATGTAATATCAATCCACATCCAGACACAATTATCCTCTATTCTATTTGCTCTGCTCTTGTCTGGGCTGATGCTGACGGTGCGCGCGGCGCGCCTAACTAACGGCTGTGGTGCACATTTTACGCATTTGGAGAGATGGGCTGGATGCTTTGCGTTTACTGGAAGATGGTCCACTTAACCTGGGACGTAATTTTGGGGGGGGACAGGTGGGACATGTCCCCCCCACTTTTTCAAAAGGCAGTTTTGGTCCCCTGCACTTTTTTCCGTCCAAAAACAATATTACGCTCCATTAAATGGATTTGGTTGAGCACTAGGACCGACACGGAAACCGGTTTCCTATTAAACCCGCCCAAAAGCTAATCTATTGGCTCTGCTGATACTTGCTAACGTATTATTGGCTGTTGCTGCTGTCACTCAAGTTGTAAACAGTCAGAACGTGCTCACGTTGTTTTGCTAGTTTGGAGCCGCTAGGGAACACCGGTACTGAGTCACATCGTCAACTAGACGCTGTGTAATATCAGAGCTCAGCTCAGCTTCCATTACATAACATTTGAATAAGTGTTCATTTGTGAGTCTTTGGTAGTTAGGCACAGCCAGGAGGCAGCATGTCAAGAAAATGAAAAGTGGATATAAGAGACTTCTTTCAAAGTCAAAACGTAAGTTGGAACATGTGACACCCCTGCATTAAGCTCAGACTCACCTCCTCCTTCACAAACATACTCAAAACTAACTTTTACAAACTCATCTCCTCCACATAACTGACTCCTCAGACACAATTTATTCGTATTATTATAATAATTATTTTTTTATTATTACTATTATCATCATAATTATTATTACTAGTAGTAGTAGTAGTAGAAGTGTAACTTCAAAACTTTTATCATTTAACTTTATTGTAAACTTATCTATTGCAATGTATATGTTCACATTAAAAAGCTCTGAAAAATGAACAGTATCATCATCGTCAACAGATTTTTTTAAGCTTAATGTCAAAGATGTACACTTTTCATTAGATTTATCTTATTTTTTCCATTTATTTTTTGTGTGTTGAAATGCAACAACTGTTTAAACACTTTTAAGGGAAAAAAACATATTTAATATGTTTTTATACACTCAAATGTTAGGGTGATGATCATGTGTAAAACATTAGTTCAGCATGTCCTCTAACACAGCAAATGAACAAATGGCCAGATCTCAGCAGGGACCGTTTATGTATAAATAATTTTTATACTTTTGACTAGGCCTGGGAAAGTAACAAATTTTGCTGGTCGATATTTTGTCCAACAAATTGTTGATGATAAACGATATCATTGTCAACATTATCTAGACCAAAATAACCACTAATATAATGTTAATATATCAAAATAATGCAAGTACACCCTTTAAAATGCAACAAATAAACCTTCATTTAACATTGAAATGTCCAGAACCAGAACTTCTAAATGAATAAAAATAAAAAACAAAAATTTAATAAAAAAGGAATCTCACTCCCTGTTAGAAAATGTTGCACCAAAAACAAAAAAGACCCAAAAACAATAAATACAATGGCCTATCCATTGTCAACAGCCAAAACTGCACTTCAATAATGATAATAAATAAAAATAATAATAGAGTTGTACATTTTTTAACTTTGATATATATATATATTGAGGATGGAAAAATTATTGAGATGGGCACGTGACGTGTCAAGGGGTCTTTACATAACACCCCCCACCCCAAATCCGCACAAGCCTGCTGTGTCCCCCCCACTTCTGAAATCAAAATTTCGTCCCTGCACTTAAGGGTGTAGACTACATATTAATGACAAATTAATGAAAATTAAATTGGGAGTTTTTACTTCATATTTTAGAAATAAAAATGACGGGGAACACATTTATGACGTCTTTTTAAACTAAATTTTCTAGCGTGACCTGCCTGCTTCACTTAAGTCACTGCTTATTAAGGTCCGTCCAGAATTACCGTGGCCCACCCAAAAATGAAAACCTGGCACCGCGCCTGTTATAAACCTCTGCAAATTGTTGTTCTTCACTTTATCAAACTCAGACTTTGTACAGCTAATGTCAATATGTAAAATTATGAATTCAGTCGAGCTCTTCCGCCCCTCCCTCTCCTGCTCTCCTGGAAACCCGACATCGGCTGTCAGAAGCGGGAGGTGAAGAAGGAGATGAGGCAAACAGAGTGAGTGCGACATAAAGTATCCAGACTGGCGTGGAGGTGAGCAAAACAGCTGGAAAAGTGTGGGTGTTGAATCCCCCACGGGTGCGATGCCCATGCGAGCGACCGGTACCTGCTGCTGTCACCTGGTTGTAAGCAGCTCTCTGCTGTCTGAGGGTAGGCCCCGCCCACAACGCTGCGGCTACTGCGGTGTTTTCTTTACTGTGGGAAATGGGTAATAATGGCTCTTTGATGGGAACAGGTTGCCGACCCCTGGTATAAGATCTGAGCTGGTAAAACAAAAATCCTCATCAGCAGGCGTTTTTGAAAGTGGGTGGGACACAGCTGCCAATCACAAATTTTGCCGGGGACATGTCCCCGGCGTCCCCGGTTAAAATGACGCCTATGATTCTAGCAGAGAGACCAACTCTTATCTGCCCCTGGGAGCCCCGTAATGCATAGCGTCATTTCAACATGGGGGTGTCCGCGACACGGTTTATATGCAGGTAGCGGCGCTGCGGCTGCTTTATATAGCGACTCGTTGCATTCTCCCTCAACCCAAATCCTCGGATCACGCATTTTAGCTAAAACGCTAACGCTAACTTGCCTTGCGTTGACTGTAGAGTTGTGGGTGATGGTCACGCAGATGTGTCATGAGATTTGAAGCGTTGCTGCCTTTCACACACTTTTTCCTGCACGTGCTGCAAACAGGATAGCCGTCTTCTATCAACTGTCCCTCGGCATTCTTCAAATATCCAAAATATGCCCATACTTCCCACTTTGTCTTCTTTGAGGGATAATAAATGTCCTGAGCACTGCGGTCTCCTCCTTTGGCCATTATTTCAGCTTTAGCTTCAAGAAATTTTTGGCCGTAAACAACAAAGTGCGCATGTGCCGCCGGCAACTTCAGCAGATGACACGGTGGCTGGTAAGGGTCACTACGCATACACCCAGCCACGGTAATCCACTGAGATAGTATAGTTTTTTTTAAACAAGACAGTTATTATTATTGTCAACTTTTTTACCGGGGTTTACCGCTACACCGGTTACCATGACAACCCTACCTCAAACTACAGGGAAGTCTTTTGAATGCTTCCATTCTTTGAAGTTTCCTCATCAGAATCAACCTCTGTGTCCAAAGTCTGTGTAACAATGAAATCAGGCGTATTTTGATTTGCCTTCTTCCCTTTTTTGAGTTCACTCAGATCCACCAGCAGGTCGTGGGCAAACCACCTGGACTTGACTGACATCTAGTGGTTCCCCCTCTCTCATTTGAAATAAACCAAATCTATTCATGTAATATGTTTCAAACACTAAACAGAAGCTGTCATTATATTCAAAGTGATCGATTAACTTAATCCATGGTGATAAACTTCAGAGCCACTGCTTCAGCTGTTCCCTGTTTTAAACCCTTGTAAACCTCACCAAAAGCACCGTTTTCCAGAAATTTCTGAACAATATAAACTCCTGATTGCCCTGTAAGGCTGCATGGTGGCGCAGTGGTTAGCACTGTTGCCTCGCAGCACGAAGGTTGCAGGTTCGAAACTCGGCTGCGGCCTTTCTGCGTGGAGTTGTGTGTTCTCCCCGTGCATGCGTGGGTTTCCTCCGGGTACTCTGGTTTCCCCCACAGATCACAACGTGCCCTATAGGTCATAAACTGTGAGTCTCTTTGGATAAAAGCATCTGCTAAATAAATAAACATAAACATGATAAACATAATCAGGTTGTTCTGTTCAGCTCCCTGAGATGTTTTAATAAATTGGCTTCTCTGGTCCCTTGTCATCCTTTTGGATCCATCTGAGAGCCACGACTTCATCTGTCCCCTGTTTTAAACCCTTGACAACTTGTCCAAAAGCAACACATCTATGAAATTCTTGAATGATAATATTAAAGCAATTTATTTGGAGCGCCTTTCAAAAAACTCAAGGTCACTGTACAATCAGGTTAAAAATAAACAAATTAAAACATTCAGTGAGTAGAAATTTTAAAACCCAAATAAAACATCAGATGAAACACTAATAACAGTTACAGTGAATAAGCTATTTTGAACAGATACATTTTTAGATTAGCCTGAAATTGGTGAAGGGTAGTCGTGTTCCTAAGATGAGCAGGTAATAAGTTCCTTAGGGAGGGTGCCCATCTGCTAAATGCTCGGTATCCCATTGTGACAAGACGTGCTGGTGGATTATTTAAGTTGATGGAAGAAGACAATCTGAGCATGCGAGAAGGTTTAGTGACTTGTAGGAGCTGTGAGAGACAAGAGGGGGCAAGGTTATTAATGGCCCTATATGTAAGGACTAAAATGTTGTAGTGGACCCTGAACTTTATTGGCAGCCAATGGAGCTGCTGAATAACGAGGGTGATGTGATCCAAATAGGGTGTTCTGGTGATTATATGAGCAGCCTACTTTTGAACCAGTTGATGTTTATTTATTCATTTTTGGGGCAGACCAGAGAGAAATGAGTTGCAATAGTCCAGGCGGGAGGTGACCAAACTGTTGACTAAAGTCACACCAACCTTTGTGCTTTGGAGATATTTCTCAAACAATAAAAACTGTTTCGGACCAGTGTTTCTGAGTGTTCGTTAAGAGACATTGATTGATCAAAAACACCCAAATTCCTCAAGTTTGACTTGATGACAGAAGTTAAATGACCAAGTTGTTGACTAATCACAGGAACCATGCTCTCAGGGGAAATGAGCAGACATTCAGTCTTCTCAGAGTTTAACTGAAGGAAGTGGTCCAGCCAGCTAGTGATCGCTGATAGACACTCCAGTACAGGGTTATTCAAGTCCGGGCCTCGAGGGCTGGTACCTAGCATGTTTTAGCTTTAACTCTGCTTCATCACACCTGGTTTCAGTCAACAGGTGATTAACAGGCTTCTGCAGAGCCTGATGAGCTTCTGCACGTCCCAAGTATCAGGAAATAAAACTCTTAACACCTGCCGTCTGAAGCTCAGCTGTGATATGGGTCATTTTTAGGACAGAGAACTGGTGCACTGATATTACCCTGTGTTAGTCCTGTTGGAACACTTAAAGTCACAGTACTTATTATTTCTATACAGGTGCTGGCCAGTAAATTAGAATATCATCAAAAGGTTGAAAATATTTCAGTAATTCCATTCAAAACGTGAAACTTGTACATTATATTCATGCAATGCACACAGACCAATGTATTTCCAATGTTCATTACATTTAAATTTGATATTCATAAGTGACAACTAATGAAAACTCCAAATTTGGTATCTCAAAAAATTAGAATATTCTGAAAAGGCTGAATATAGAAGACACCTGCTGCCACTCTAATCAGCTGATTTACTCAAAACACCTGCAAAGGCCTTTAAAAGGTCCCTCAGTCTTGTTTTGAAGGCACCACAATCATGGGGAAGACTTCTGACTTAACAGCTGTCCAAAAGACAATCATTGACACCTTGCACAAGGAGGGCAATACACAAAAGGTGATTGCTAAAGAAGCTGGCTGTTCGCAGAGCTCTGTGTCCAAGCACATTAACAGACAGGCGAAGGGACGGAAAAAATGTGGTAGAAAAAAGTGTACAAGCTCTAGGGATAACCGCACCCTGCAGAGAATTGTGACGACAAACCCATTCAAAAATGTGGGGGAGATCCACAAAGAGTGGACTGCAGCTGGAGTCAGCGCTTCAAGAACCACCACGAGGAGACTCATGAAAGACATGGGATTCAGGTGTCGCATTCCGTGTGTCAAGCCACTCTTGAACAAGAAACAGCGCAAGAAGCGTCTCGCCTGGGCCAAGGACAAAAAGGACTGGACTGATGCTGAGTGGTCCAAAGTTATGTTTTCTGATGAAAGCAAGTTCTGCATTTCCTTTGGAAATCAAGGACCCAGAGTCTGGAGGAAGAGCGGAGAAGCACAGAATCCACGTTGCATGAGGTCCAGTGTAAAGTTTCCACCGTCAGTGATGGTGTGGGGTGCCATGTCATCTGCCGGTGTTGGCCCACTCTGTTTCCTGAGGTCCAGGGTCAATGCAGCCGTCTACCAGGAAGTTTTAGAGCACTTCATGCTTCCTGCTGCTGACCAACTTTATGGGGATGCAGACTTCACCTTTCAACAGGACTTGGCACCTGCACACAGTGCCAAAACCACCAGCACCTGGTTCAAGGACCATGGTATCCCTGTCCTTGATTGGCCAGCAAACTCGCCTGACCTTAACCCCATAGAAAATCTATGGGGTACTGTGAAGCGGAGGATGCAATACGCTAGACCCAACAATGCAGAGGAGCTGAAGACGACTATCAGAGCAACCTGGGCTCTCATAACACCTGAGCAGTGCCACAGACTGATCGAGTCCATGCCACGCCGCATTACTGCGGTTATTGAGGCAAAAGGAGCCCCGACTAAGTATTGAGTGCTATACATTCACATTCTTTTCATGTTCATTCTTTTCAGTTGGCCAACATTAGAGAAACAAACATTTTTTCATTGGCCTTTAGAATATTCTAATTTTCTGAGATACCAGATTTGATGTTTTCATTGGTTGTCACCTATAAATATCAAAATTAAACGTAATAAACATCGGAAATACATTGGTCTGTGTGCATTGCATGAATATAATGTACAAGTTTCACGTTTTGAATGGAATTACTGAAATATTTTCAACCTTTTGATGATATTCTAATTTACTGGCCAGCACCTGTAGGATCATAATAAAGTAATTAATATTTTGATTTCACAGGTAGGTCACATCTTATTATATTGACTAACACTTTGATGGATTAGCTTTATTTAAATAGAGTTCTTTGGCTAATTAAAAGAAAAGAGTTCATTCTTCCTTCTTCTGTTGAGCTGAAAATAAGTAGGTTAGAAGGAATGCATGAGACCTCGAGCCTATCTCTCATGCAGACTAGTTCTGAGAAAAGAAGGGAAAAATAAGAGTCATTCGTTCCGTTACAGCTTCATCTCGGCTCTCTGAAAAAGATTGCGTGCAGCTGTGCGTACTCCATGTTTTATAGGTCACAAACCTACTTGGCGTGAGTCCATTTTTTTGCTGTGCTTAAGTACGGTTTTAGTAAGGATTCTACGCAATGTTTTATAAATGAGACTCCTGGACCTTCCCAGCCTAATTATTCTTTCTTTTATTGGTGGTAGTCTTGTCCTCAACACGATCACACATAACGAAACCACGGTTATCGTCTGAAACCTGTCCATGTTTCTGCTTTTCCTTCTGTTAGCTGCATTAGTTTAATGCAGCAACAGATCGTTTGTGTCTGAAGGACAGCCAGAAGATGGCAGTCTGGTCTCATTTTCAAGCGCTGTTCCTGCCTCCATCTCCAGTGCTGTCGGGCCATGGCTTTATAGAGTGGACAGAACCAGATTTGGTTAATATGAGACATTTTTCCTGCAGGAACTCAGCAGTGTGAACTACCTGGAGCTGTACCGTGTGGCCGACCTGTTCCACCTGCCTGCCTTAGAGGAGGCTGTGGTAGGCTTTCTGGTGGAGCATCTGTCTGAGCTGAGTCAGAGCCAGCAGGACGAAGCCCTGCAGCTTCCCTACCGCCTCCTCAGGGAGGTGCTAAAGAGCGACCGCCTCACCTCTCTGAGTGAGGAGGAGATATGGAAGGTACGTCACTGGTTACTGGTCCTTGTCCCAAAAGTATAAATGTATTTTTAATGTTGAGGATGTGATAATGATAGGTGTAGATTAGACTTGGGATTTAGGAATGACGTTTAATCTCTTGAAGTCTTTGAAACAGGAGTGTTGTTTATATTAAGGTGAAGTGATTAATCAAGTTGATAAGGCGCATTTTTCATAATCAACTTGGTATTATAACAACAAAAACCATGCTGCATAACATGAACCCTTCTGTCTCTCAAATATTGATATTAATGAGAATATGCAGAAGGAAGGACAGCTTCTGACTTTGTGTGCACGGCTGCAAAAGATTGTCAGTTCATGTGTGTGTGTGTGTGTGTGTGTGTGTGTGTGTGTGTGTGTGTGTGTGTGTGTGTGTGTGTGTGTGTGTGTGTGTGTGATGAACTGTCGGGATTGTGAAGTACGGTGGCAGTGCAGGAAGGGGACTTGCCATTTTGACTGCTCATTTGCACCAATCAGCCCCCACCCCACCAACTCTCCGTCCCCCCCACCTCTCCTTCTCTTCTCTGATTAGGCCCACCGCGGCTCCATCAGGGCCCCCAATCCCCCAGCTGTCACTCGGCCGCCCGTCTGATTGAAAACAATCAGGCCTCTGATGGCACAATTACCCTGACCCTTTAGCCAGCCGCCGCCGCCATAATCAGCCTCTGATTAGGCTGCTTTGGGCCTCCTTCACTTCGCTCAGAAGGTTAATTTGGGCATCAGACGGAAGCGAACGGCAAGCGAGGGCTGTCGTCCGAAAGAGTGGGGGCCGTGGAGGTGGTGGAGTGCACGTCAATACCAGAGCGACACAGCTCAGCCGTCAATCATCCTCACTTAGAGCTTGCTCAGAATCTCCACACTGTGGAAATCACGTTTTTCTGCCTTTGTTTTTTCCTCCATCTCCTTCTGGCAATCCTTTTTCTTTTTTTGTCTTCTCCGTGGCCCGCAACTCACCTCTCTCTCTTTCTCTCTCTCACACACACACGCACGCGCACGCACGCACACACACACACACACACACACACACACACACACACACACACACACACACACACACACACACACACACACACACACACACTCATCCACTTCCTTTCTCAGTGTGAAGGGGAAGGAGGGAAAAGGAGTTGATTTATTCCATGCCCCGAGGAAGTTGTGTGATGCAGCGTGACCTTCACAGTCAGCTGCTGTAGAGCGCACACACTCGCACACTGTCACTTCAGAGCGATGAGAAGGAGAGAGGTGGGGGTGTGGAGGAGGAACAGAGAGAAGTGAGGAAGAGGCAGGAGAGTGGCGGAGATGCTACCAAAGACAGTAGCCTTACTTGCAAATTTGTTGCAAATCCACACCTTTCAGAACAAATTACAGGAGAAATGAAGTGGAAACAGCTTTGTTTGGAGCAGAGCACACAACAGACATCTGTGCAAATAACACATCAAGTCCTGTGTTACCACTCCAGATGTGTTATTGTGGATTGTTTTCTGATTTATTCTAAGTCAGTCTTGTTGTTTTATTTGACCATTTCAACCCAAACATGCGTTGATTCCTGTCTGAGGCTCTGATTGTAGCAAAGACCCACTGCTTCAATCTCCAGTCATCTCGGCCACAATCACACCGTATCGTGGCAAAATAACCTTCCACCTCCCTCAAGATCAATTAAAGCCTTTCCTGCTTCCCAGTTCACCTGCATTAAACAGAAGAGGCTGCCTGTGGATGTTTACAGTCCGTTATTGAATGCGGCTGAATAATGAACAGGTGTGTGTGTGTGTGTGTGTGTGTGTGTGTGTGTGTGTGTGTGTGTGTGTGTGTGTGTGTGTGTGTGTGTGTGTGTGTGTGTGTGTGTGTGTGTGGCTACAGTGCTGGATTGCCCCAGTCACACCGATTAGCGTTCTCTCAGGTGTTTCCGTAGCAGCACAATGCTGATTTATGCTCAGATTTAAATGCATTTTTGTTTATTTATGAATTATTTGTTGAACCTGGACTCTTCGTACGGATTTCGTGAAGGTTGGAAAGACTTCTCTCTTTTTGTGTCTAGTTGGTTGTTCTGTGGCTGGAACACGACTGCCGGTACCAGTACACCGAGGATCTCCTGCAGCACGTCCGCTACGGCCTGATGGATGTTCCCACCTTACACCACCTTGCCCACAGCCACCCTCTGGTCCAGTCCAGCCCTACTGCTGCCGCCCTGGTGGATGAAGCGCTGGACTACCACCACTCCACTTTTGCTCAGCCCCTCCACCAGTCGGCCGGCACCAGGCCTCGCTTCCAGTCCCTCACCCTCTACATACTCGGGGGGCGGAAACGGGAGGTGAGCCGAGTCAAGGAGCTGCGCTACTTCAACCCCTCAGCACAAGAGCATGTACGCGTGGCAGGTGGGTCGAACTGGAGTGAGCTGGCGCCTATGCTCACAGGCCGCAGCCATCACTGTGTTGCTGTGATGGGATACTTCCTATTTGTAGTTGGTGGTGAGGCGGAGCACGCCACTGGGAGGACGTGTGCAGTGAGGACTGCATGTAGGTATGACCCAAGGGACAACCGGTGGATTGAGATAGCCCCCATGAAGGCCTGCAGAGAACACTTTGTCTTAGGAGTGTTGGGTCAGTACCTGTATGCAGTGGGCGGTAGGAATGAGCTGAGGCAAGTGCTGCCCTCTGTGGAGCGCTACTGCCCCAAAAGGAACAAATGGACATTTGTCCAACCCTTCGACCGCTCACTGTCCTGCCACGCCGGCTGTGTGGCCGATAACCTGCTCTGGGTTTCAGGTACCATCTCGAACGCTTGTATGTTTGTTCTGCTGTCTGCCACAGAAAAAGCTCAGCATGATGCTTTTTTACAGGTGGAGTTACAAATACTGCGCAGTACCAAAACCGGCTGATGGTGTACAACCCAGACCAGGTAACCATGGAAACATTCATTCAGTTTACTTACACAGCGCCACATCATGACAAGAGTCGTCTCAAGGCCTTTCACAAAGTAAAACATTCCAGTAGAGTTTAGTTCTTTATGCCAGTTAGTTAAAAGTTTCCTCATTAAAAATGGGGCGACGGTGGCACAGGAGTTAAGTGCTCGCCCCGTAATCGGAAGGTTGCAGGTTCAAGCCCCGCTCAGTCTGTCGCTGCCATTGTGTCCTTGGGCAAGACACTTAACCCACGTTGCCTGCTGCTGGTGGTGGTCGGAGAGACCGGTGGGGTCAGTGCTCGGCAGCCTCGCCTCTGTCAGTGCGCCCCAGGGCAGCTGTGGCTACATCGTAGCTCATCCCCACCAGCGTGTGAATGTGTGTGTGAATGGGTGAATGACTGATTGTGTTGTAAAGTGCCTTGGGGGGTTCCAGGACTCTAGAAGGCGCTATATCAAATACAGACCATTTACCATTTACCATTAAGGAACAGAGCAGATTACATCGAGTCACTGACATGTAGTGTCAGAGTCTTTACAGCGATCCCCATACTAAGCAAGCATCTAGCGACAGTGGAGAGGAAAACTCCCCTTTAACAGGAAGAAACCTCCAGAGGATCCTGGCTCAGTATAAGCAGCCATCCGCCACGACCCACTGGGGTTGTTGGCATTAGACTTGTGTTCAGTCTGGTGCCACAGAATGATGGAGACATGCCAGGGTTTCATTGTCAAACTGCCTTATTCTCATCAAGCCATTTTGGCATTTTAAGACAATTTTCATGTTTATCAACAGAACGGATTCAAAACAAATAACTGAAATTTAAAATGTTTAAACCTTAGACACAAAAAAGGTGTTTGGGGGTCTCTAAGCACGCAAACACCGGTAGGACTGTTGGTATGTTTTAATTAAAAAAAGAAAAATAATCACAGATATCTCTGAAACATCATGACACCAACAAAGGTAACAAGGAGAAGAAAAGTAGCTGTGAGTTTAGCGAGATTCACAGAATGAAAGAAGGAACATTAAATGTGAAGAAAACCACTGTGAATCAGAAAATATATGGAACAAGGCAGCTACACTGGAGGAGAAGAGATTCTGCTGTGACGTTATACATACACTGAGCTTCTGATCTGACCATGGTCTTGAGTCGGATAAGGGTAGAATACCTTCTCCAGGTCAGGAACAAGGTCCTGCCCCAAGTGGAGGAGTTTTAAGCATCTCAGGGTCTTGTTCATGAGTGAGGGAAAGATGGAGGATGAGATCGATAAGCAGACTGGTGCTGTGTGTGCAGTGATGCAGGTGTTGTACCGGTCTGTCGTGGTGAAGAGAGAGCTTTGCCTTGCGGTGTTCAGATTGGTCGATCTACGTCATACCCTCACCTGTGGTCACGAGCTTCGGGTGGTGACCGAAAGAATGCGGTTGTGGATACAAGCGGCCAAAATGAGCTTTCTCTCATGGAAAATGAAGGGAATGGTTCCAGATGACAATTTTACTATTCTTATTCAAAATTGTGATGCATTTCTAAAAAAAGCGTTCGAAACGGCATCAACACAACGAGGCCCTGGTGCTCGTGAGAAAACCGAGAACTCTTGCAAACATTTGAAGACGCTTTAGAAACGTTGCCATGAATATCACTTTCAGCCTTGTGAGACACTAGTTTAGTGTTTGGTGTGTGTGTGTTAATAGTTAGCGAGACAGCAAACCGATGTCAGTGTGTTTACAGATGTTCTCACCACATAGAGATTGGTCAGTCAGTGGCGTTTTAGAAAATGTAGATTCACAGCTCTAGCACCTGCAGTGCTGGATTACTGGTGTTCTTTTGTTTTAAAGTACTAAATAAAAACACATCAGAGCATACGCAGTGTACCTTTCTGCTGCTTCAGTGCACATGACGTCTATTTTAAACTAAAACCACTTGAATGTAGTTGGCAGCTGTTTATATAGGCGGCTGTTTTAGGGCGCTGGATTGTGGTGATGTTAGCGTATAGCATGATGGTATGTGGGGTGTATCTCTAAGAGATGCACATCCATATGGGCCTGTGCTTGTGCACGTCTGCGTGCAAGCGAGGGAGTGAAGGAGCGAGTTAGAGGAGGAGGCAGAGTCTCATTTGTATTCATCATGAATCTACATTCACCTGCCAGAGCAGCAGCAACCCCCCCACCCACTCTACCCTCAACAGATGGCCACCCGTCAGCTCCCAGCAGACACACGCACGTGCGCGCGCACACACACACACACACACACACACACACTCATTCTCTCCCTCAATCAAGTGTACACACACTCAGCCTGGCACAAAATAAGCTTCCACACACTTAGTGAGATGAGCAGGGATCCTCGGTGTAAAGTGGAGTGGCTGAAACATATGATTAGAAATAGGGAGGGAAGTCATTAGTACCAACCAGAGCTCCAGTGTCACGTTATTTATCCAGCACTGAGCATACATCAATTACCCATGCATGGATATGCTTAAATATTAATCTCCCTATTCATTCCTGTTCTCTTCCACCTTCTCTGTTTCACCCTCCCTCCCTCTGTGCACACTTCTTTCTTCTTTCTTCAAACCTCCCTTCCTCTCCACCGCCTCCTCATCAGGATCAGTGGCTGGCCCGCAGTCCTATGCTGCAGAGGCGAGTGTACCACGTCATGGCGGCGGTGAGGAGGCAGCTCTATGTGCTGGGTGGAAACGACCTGGATTACAACAACGACCGCGTCCTGGTCCGGCACATCGACTCCTACAACATGGACCTAGATCAGTGGACCCGCTGCTCCTTCAGCCTCCTCACAGGTGGGCTAAGTGATGAAACCGCCATGGGGATAATCACTCAGCTGACTGTAAACATCTAATCAGACAGCATGACAGAGCTGTTTGTTGGTAAACAAAAACCATTCAGGTGAAGCTGTTCTTTGATGCCACTCGCTCTCTGACTTACGTGGGAGAATACCGACTAAATATCAGCATTTATCCTGTCAAGAATCTAACAAACTCATTATTAGAGAATTTCATTTAAATTCATGCGGAGGTTCCTGAGACATTTAGCTGGCAGAACAACATAATCTAAATAAACTTTCCACATCAGATCCTCAGGAGATGCAGAAGCCTTTATGGAACAGTAAACATTATGAAAAGGATGTGTGTGTTAGCATGTGATTACAGGCTTTACTGTAACCATGACCTCGCCGTTTCTTCCGTTTTCTTCTGTTTGACTTTGCTGGTTTATTCTGGGATCTTTTGCCTTCATGCTATCTCCAGAAGTTTAAAGACAAAAGTCACAGGAAAGAGGCCAGAGGCTCAGACTTCACAAACACCTGTGTCCCATCTACATCTCCCTGCTTGTGCCTCTGGGGGTGGGGGTATGGAAGAGAGGAAAAGCGATCCAAATTCTTTTTTGTCTCCGTTCAGGTCAAAACGAGTCTGGAGTGGCCGTTCATGACGACAGGATCTATGTGGTCGGAGGATACTCCATCTGGACCAACGAGCCTCTGGCGTGCATCCAGGTAAGAAGGCTGCTGTTGGAGCGAAGCTACAGCTGTGCTGTTCTCTTCATGCCCGCTCATGCAATCCACAATCTAAAGGATTATTAACACCTCAAATCTAACATGTTCAGCCTGCATGGATCTCTGTCCTGCAATTTCAGTTCAGAATGATTTTGTAAGAAACTGAACTAGAAATTACAAGTTTTTACTTGTATTGAATACATTTAGCAACCAAAACTGTTTAGAAACAAATATTTACAGTGAGTGTCAGCTCAGACAGTAACGATTAAACTTCTTTAGGCGCAGCGTGCACAGCCGTGGCCACGGGCTTCCTGCACTATAGCAGTTTATTGCTGAAATAAACCAAGTTTTTGAGCTTTTAGGATCTCACTAATCCCAAATATCTTGGTGAAATGTAAAGTTAAAAAGAAGATTTAATGATGTACGCTCTGGACAGGTTGCCAGTCCATCGCAGTAATTGGTAAATAATGACATTTTTTTAATTTTATCTTAGATGCCACAAACTTGTTAGCAAGTCTCAGTTTTATGTTTAAAGGGAAATAAATGACCTTTTTTGAATTAGTGGAAACTTTTCACAAATACTTGTCTTTGACAGGCCGACAACATAAACAATCTAAAAATTGCGTCTTTTAAAACAAATTTAGACAATTAATAATCAGCGTGAAGATAAAAACCCAACACGAGTCATTTAATCTGACAGAAACATGCGTGAATGGCTCCACTGGCCATCGGCCTAACATAAAAATCACAAACAAATCAAACTTCCTGTAGCCTTGTCAGGGTCAAAGGTCATTTGAGAAACACAGAAACATGTTTTATTAAAGGCCACGTTTGTGTCGCTGACTTTGCTCCTCCAGGTTCTGGATCTGAGCACAGAAGGGAAGGAGGAGGTTTTCTACGGGCCAACACTGCCTTTTGCTTCCAACGGGATAGCTACCTGTTTCCTCCCCGCTCCTCACTTCACCTGTCCAAACCTACAGACTCTACAAGTCCCCCACCACAGGATCGGTGCCGTGTGACCCATACACACCCAGCTAAACTCTGGACAGTACTGTAATAGAAGTAAACATGCTGGAACCCGAGTGCTCGCTCATACAGATGTTCTCTGGCCTTCAGATGTATCCTGAAGACTCCAGATTTCCAAGAGCCATGCTAATCTAGATGCTACAATGAACAAGCTGGCACAGAGTATGTGCTGTAATCTCCTGAAAACACGGTTACATTCTGGGATGTTACGCTGAGTAAAGTTACTCCAGAACCCGGAAGTGATCGGTACTGCTCTGCTCTACTAACCATCTGCATTTAAACTGTCGTCATAGGATTTTTCTACAGAAACACACCCCTACACAAGCTTATAGCTATTTTCACCTCATTGGCCTAATTTCTTTCTCCTGAAAATTTTAACCGTATTTTTTTTTTTTGGTAAAAACACAATTTTATTTTATTTTTATTTAAAACATAAGACTTCGATTTGACGATTCTCCTGCAAAAAAAGCAGTGACATGATGTGTGTGTGTGATTCTTTTATGTTCTGCCCAGGACCTGAAGACTGTTTAAGTTCAAATGTCTGGTCAGTAAAAATCAAGCATTGGTTTGTTGAATATGCTCCAACATACGTATGATATTATTGTGTTGACTTTAAAGAGATGCTTTGACCACGAGAGGGAAAAAGATGCCTGCACTTCCCTCTGCTACTCGTCTGCAAGATTATATTATGGAAAGTTTGCAGATTTAAGACCCTACATAAATAAAATGTTGCAATGCGTTTGCATTAGTAAAATGAAAATGTCAAAGATTGTCTTTTAGCAGCCACAGATACTCCCTCAGTTCTGCACACGCTGTCCATTCACGTCTGGACTTAAGGAAAGAGCAGATGCTTTGCAGCCAGATGAGGCTGGAAAATGACAGAAAATGGGACTTGGTGATTGTGAGAGACTTCATGCGATTATGCGCAACCAAAGATGGATTGCACAAGATTGTTGCAACTTACAAGTTCAAGAAATAGAATTGGAACAAAATGTACTCCCTCCTGCCCCTTTACCCCTTTTCTTGGTGTTAAACTATTTGGGCTCCTCGACGCGTGTCGTCTCGTCTGTAAATCAGCTACAACCGGGCTGATGCTGTAGGACCAAACGGCATGCTGATGCTTCACTTCCAACACAACAGACCCCAAATGAAAAGAAAATTAGGCAAGGGAACAGATTAGCATTTATTTTCATATGATGCAAGTCAAAACGTAAAGGTGCATTTTTGTTACGATATGTACAACACATACAGACTAATGACTACAGGCTTGTCCAAGAACTGAAATGACCCTTTTAAAGTTCAAAGAAATAATGACAATCATATTCAATGAGGCTAAATTCACAAATGGCCTCCATTAACAGAAATGGAGTTTACATCTGCCAGGACTGATAGGCTAACAGCCAGTTCAAGAACATAGCCCAAAGTGTAGATGTGGTTAAAAAAAAACTGCTCAAATCTTTAAAATTCTCCAACAATTCTTATTTTTTCTAAACTTTCTACTAAAATATCGTTATAATGTAACTGACTAGCTGTTAGCTCCTAAGTCCTGTTGGGTGTTGACTATTTCTCTGAGCAGAGGCTGTTCAGATAACCATCCACATCAAATAAGATTGTTTAGATCTTTTACACAGAGGCACGTCAAAATGTTAGAAGAGTCCGTTTAAATCTGTCTCACACACACACACACACACACACACACACACACACACACACACACACACACACACACACACACACTCAGAGAAACTTCTTAGTCGCCCTCCAGGCTGGTTATCTCCGCTTGCCCACCTTCTCCGAGCAGACCCAGCAGCTTCATGTATGCGCTCCTGTCACACACAGATGTGTCATACTCAGTATTCTAGTCTCCCACCTGACACCTGCTTATTGTCTAGACAACATAAAAACAGTGGAAGGTGGTGGAAGTTGTCTGGATGTGATTCATGAGCCTGCTCACCTCAGGGTGATGTTCTTGCCCAGTCCTCTCTTGTGTTCTGCGTTTCTCAGACTAAGAGACAGGCTGGGTATAAGAGCTTCAACCACAGTGGGATCTAAGATGGCCACCGTCTCCAGGACACCGTAAACCTGCCTGTCGTACACGCCTTCATTCTCCTCCACAAATGACCTAAAATAACACCACGAGAAATCTCTGAATGTGACAAACAGGATTTAAGGTCAACTAGTGTGTTTGGAGTTTATAAAACAGCACCAATCTGCATACGCAGACATTTACTGTTCCAAGTTCTTGGTGGTTACCTCAGGGCACTAATCATCTGCATGCAGGGTCCTCCTGCTGCTGCAGCAGCACACCGCTCCACCACCAGCTGTAATGCATCTGTGCTCGTCTTCCTCACTGGAGAAACGGAAGCATTAACAAGCACGTTTGCAGAAAAGATGGATAAATTCAGTTGTTTAAAAGTCTCTTGTACCTTGTGGCTCATTGACCAGCATCAAACAGCGCAGGAGAGAGGGAAGAGGGAGGGTGAGGAGGGAAACATCTGTGTCACCGTTTCTTCTCAGGAGCTCCAACAGGAACATCAGGACCGATGAGAGGCGAGGAGGAGGAGCACGGCTTTTAAACTGGAGGAAGCGCTCACTGTGATGTAACAAAAGGCCGTGTTACCTTCAGGTTTGGGAAGAATTTTATTTATGAGGAGATTCACTGAAAAGCTACAAGACAGCATGAACATGGCTTGGTTAAAGTTTTGAGTTATTTTAAAATCTTAAGAATGACTGATCACCAGTTTTAACAGATATTAAAACCTACCAAAGCACCTCCAGGATGGTCCTCCTCAGCGACGCTCCCTGAGGGGTTGGAGCGGCCTCACAGGCACCAAGAAGTACCGGGTGGTTAGCAACAACGCCCATAGAAGGGGCTGCGGGGAGGAAATGGTCCAGATATCTGTGGATTACAGAGCAAAGCTGCTGCTTGAGGCAAGAGCTCTGCAGCTGAGACACACTGGAGGCCACGGACAGACCCTGGAACAGAATAAACCATTAACAGAATACTGAAACTTCCTGTGGTTCTCTTTGCAGTAGAAGAACTGTGTGCTGAACGGTTCAAACGTTGTGTTTGTGCCCACCTGAAGGAAGAGAGGCAGGCTGTCCCTCAAAGCTCTGTCCTGCTGTGGGAGATGGTGGGGAAGCAGCAGTCCGTCTACGAGCCGAAACAGCAGCTGCTGAGCTTTGGAAGTGGCCAGCAGGGGGCTCCAGTGTTTCACTACGCAGCCTGAATAACAGAAACACAACCTTGATGAGGACTACTCCAGCCTGCCCTTAACAAAAAGCCTGGTTTACGACACATACCCACAATCCAGTACGCCAGCTGGATTCCCTCCTGGTTCCTGCTAACCATGTATGGTTTGATGTGCTTCAGGATGTCCCCGATGTAGTCCAGGGCTCTGGTCACCATGGCCGACCGCTCGGACAAGAGCTGCAGTTGACTGTACACGGTGCCTACAGCCTGAGGAGAGCAGGTCAGGGAGGACGTTACCAGAAACCTGCTGCAGGACTGTGATGTAATCATGCTGCATTAAAGACTAATGCAAAGGCTCACGGATGTGTGTTTGTGTTGAGTTTAGTACCGGAGAGAAGACCCGTCACAGAGACACTAAACTTTAGTTATTACCTTAACAAAGGTCTCAAGAGCTGAAGTGGGCTCCGGTCTAGCTGCTGTGGGAGGAAGTCCGGCTCTTTGCAGAAGAGCGTCCACCTCGGGAAGCCTCAGCACGAGCCGGGTCAGCTCACTGAGCTGCTCTGCCAGAGCCCGGCCTGAAACACAAACACAGATTATTAAGATCTAATCCAATCCTTTACACGTGCCACCAGCTGGAACGCGACATGAAACTCAGAGATGCACGGATCTGGAGGTGTAGGTGCGTGTACCTGTTCTGCTGTCGGTCCCGTCCTGGTTCTTGTGAAGGTGCTGCTGCAGGACACATCTGAACCAGGATCTCACAGAGAGGCTCTGAGCAGAAGCAGAACTCAGTGAAGACAACAGATCACTGAAACGGAGGCAAAGACAGCAAGACTTAGGCTTATTGATGATAAACACATTATGCAGCCAGCAAGAGCGGAGACCCGAAACCCCACCTGTTCTGGAGCATGTGGGGGAGGTAGCGAGTCACAAGAATCGGCTGAACCATGTCGTCCCAGCCAAAGCACTGCATGATGGACTGGACTGGGTGGGGTTGAAGGTCCTGGGGGGCAGAACTGGGGAGATCGAAGGCCAGCAAGGTGAAACCTGTGAATGAAACGCAATGAGTGCTTGAATTATTAATTACAACGGTTTGTTGTGTATGTCCAATGTGGAGTTCTGAGCGATGTTCTGTAACAGAACCTGTTCTAGTACTCAGAACCTCATTCTGGTTCTGAATGTTCAGTGGCTCTCCCCCCCCCCACCTCCACTAGACGTCTGGTGTTCCTCCCGGGTGGAGTTACTGACCTGCAGCAGCATCTGCCAGCTGTGCTGGAGGTGTCTGGGAGAGGCGCAGGCTGTGCAGGAAGGGGAAGAAGTGAGCCCACAGTGCAGCGGCCACCACTAGGTGGCGCTCTTTAATCACATTGGCTGTGGTGGGCGCCCAGACCGGGGCGGGCGCTGACTGGACGCTGCGTTGATGGACCCGTCTGGAAGGACAGACACATTCACAGAACAGCACAACGAATCTAGCTAATCCAGTGCTACAAACACCCTGCCCCCTTCTCCCAACTCCACCCTCTTCTTCAAATCCCTTCGCTCCTCTGTTTCTTTCCCTGCTCCTTCATGTGTTTTTTTTCCCCTCTCCTCTCTCATGGGGGATTACCGAGCGTGGCGATGCGCTGCAGCGAGGAGCGGGGTGGGTGGGGGTGGAGGGTATCAGAGACAGAGAGAGGAGCCTAACGCTGATCCCCTGTACACAGAATATACTTTGGCTCCTTTGGCTCATCTCTTGGCCCTGGCATCAGCTGCTACAGCAGCTCCACAGTGGCTGGCATTAGCCCTGATAAGCAGCTGAAGGAGCTGTAATCTCATTTAGACTGAAGATGATCCCTCTGTCCCTCATTTTTGGGATGGGGCGTGAAGAAGCTGAGGTTAAGGTGTGCTGGGTAGGAGAGGAGCACCAGCATCCTTCCTTCCTTCTCTCTCTCTCTCTCTCTCTCTCTCTCTCTCTCTCTCTCTCTCTCTCTCTCTCTCTCTCTCTCTCTCTCTCTCTCTCTCTCTCTCTCTCTCTCTCTCTCTCTCTCTCTCTCTCTCTCTCTCTCTCTCTCTCTCTCTCTCTCTCTCTCTCTCTCTCTCTCTCTCTCTCTCTCTCTCTCTCTCTCTCTCTCTCTCTCTCTCTCTCTCTCTCTCTCTCTCTCTCTCTCTCTCTCTCTCTCTCTCTCTCTCTCTCTCTCTCTCTCTCTCTCTCTCTCTCTCTCTCTCTCACACACACACACCAAGTGTGCCTTCCCTTCCAGCAAGGTTGCATCTAATCCAAAGAGCTGAGACAATCGATTAGAGTCTGAATTCATTAGCCTTGTTCCTGCTGCGGCGTGGGCCTCTCACACCCATCAACCCTCGTTGTACAAGACATCGTCAAAGAAGCTACTTAATCCTCCTCATTGTGCTGTTTTATGTACAACACACACACACACACACACACACACACACACACACACACACACACACACACACACACACACACACACACACACACACACAAACAGAATCAATGACACAAACTGTATTTGCTCCACATGTTCTCCCTCTTGTTGCTTTAAATCAGAGTTGATTCTACAATCGTTATGGCAACAATAAAGCTTCAGGAGGACCAGGAGAAGAAAAGAGCTCTGCATCCAAAACAAACTAACAAAGAGAAACTTTTTCCAGAAAACCTGGTGTTGTGGGAACAACGGTGCAGATCCGACTGAATCAGCTCACCTCATCAGCGTCTACCCCGCCCCGTCACCCTATAGCCGGCGATCATTTCATAAAATCAAAGTGAGGAACTCTTCCTGCGCCCGGCTCCTTGCCTCGTCACCATGACGATGGCCATCGAGAGCGAGCGTTTGTTCGGACCCTCCGCTGCCTCGGCCACCGGGACAGTAATTCCCATATTACATGCCGATTCCACGTGGCTCTTAACAGACATAATGACACAGTGACTAAATCTGCCAGGCTACATTATCACCCATTAATTGTGCCACAGTAAAAGGCATTAATCACAATGACATACCAAGGATTTCCAGGCTTAGGAATTCGGTTTCATTTGGTGGGATGAATTGGGAAGAGCATGCATGGTGGTCTCCTATCTGGCTAAATGGGCCAGTGTGGTTCAGGCCTCTGGGAGTCCTCTGCCTGCTGGGACCATTAAAGTGCAAATGGACAGTGGATCCTGCCCTTCCCTTCCTAACAACATGGAAAAGTAACAAAGACAGACGTGGTGGACGACCTTATGGTGACTTTAAAAAGCTGTTCTAGTATTTGTAGGCGTTTACGGTGCAGGGTTATTATAAAAATGTGATCAAACCAACAACACGGCAGACTGGCATCACAACGGACTCCGAAGCCTCTGTTCCCAGCTCTGCTTCCCCACATAAACAGACAGCCTTTCAACCGTCTCCCTCTAATCTTCAGCCGGGGTCGTTTGTGTAACGAACACCTCTGTCCTACAGCTGAACCCATCCTGAAGCTCCGCTGACCGTACTCTCTCACACAGCCACAGAACCGCTCCCAACTAGGAGGCTCATAGAGAGTAACTCTAATCTGGGCTTTGGTAGCACCTGGGGAGGGTGACACGAGGGTCACCGGGCCTCCGGAGGCCTACTGGGGCCTCGGTACGGCACAGATTCTTTACAGACACTCCTTCCTGTTAACTGGACAATCCTCCTATTGTACGAGCAAGGTAAGTGGACTCTGGGATGGGCTGGAAGAATAAAACATATCACTCTTGTGTGTCTGTGCCCAAAAAAAATACCAACAGTTTGACATGTCAGCCATTCACAGAAACCACTTCATGGTGAATGAATGAACTGTGGAAAAAAGGGGGACGAAAGGGGACGGGGAATACTGACACCAGTTTTCTCACCTGAGCTGTGCAAGGACGGTCTGCAGGAAGCCCAAGGCAGAGTTCAGCTCTGACTGACGACAAGCAGGCAGCAGCCAATCAAAGCCCTCACTCAGCAGCTTTTCCTCAGACAGGCTGAGGCTGGGACTGGTCTCAAACACCTCGGCTACACCCTCCAGGTAGGAGCCAAGTGGCCCCCAGAGGGCGAGCCTACGAGAGACCTCGGTGGTCTTATTGTAGAACTCCTTGGCTGTCTCACTGAAGGAGAACGCCAGCCACTCAGCCCGAGCAGCAACATCCAGACCCCTCTCCTGCAGACGAGTCAAACATGTAAAGATGTTGCGTCTCCAGCTGTAGGACAGGTGAATCATTGTGATGATAAGCAAACACACCTGGAAGAGCAGCAGCAGTGACAACTGCCCTCTCCAGACCAGCGTGCGGTGTGAGGGGGGGCAGTTAGAGGGCAGGAGGCTGAGAAGGTCACACGCTCTGTTGGCCACGTCCTCCAGCTCGACCTGCCTGGCCACCACCAGGAACAGCAGCAGGAAGTTCAAGAGGCCCGTTTCCGACAGCTCCTGCATCTTCTTTGATGAGAATTTGGAGTAAATCCTGAAGACAGAGGCAGGCAGGAGCCAAGGTGACTACAATCGTTCTGATTGGTCAAATAAATCCGTTAAATAAAATTGTTATTTGAAACTCGGATTTCTTTGTTAAAGCTCATCAGAGGAATTTATTTACCTCAAATAAGGACCTAAAAATGCTGACTAACTCAACACTTCATCCCTTCAGCTGCGTCTATCACCCTCTGTATGTGTGTGTGTGTGTGTGTGTGTGTGTGTGTGTGTGTGTGTGTGTGTGTAGGAGACAGACCCAAAAAAAAAACAAGAGAAGTGAGTAAGAATAGAGAACCACCCAGCACGCTGTTAGATCCTGCGGGCGCTGTGGAGAAATGCCTTTAAAGATCATGTTAAATGTCAGAGACACTCAGACACACAGCAGTAGGTGTGTGGTCCCTCACTCTACAGCCAAACCAATTTACTGCAACACCAGAGACAGATCAATAAATACACACACACACACACACACACACACACACACACACACACACACACACACACACACACACACACACACACACACACACACACAGCTCGCTGTTTGCCTGCCTGGCAGGAGAACACAGACAGCTGAAAGCCCCCCCCCCCCCCCCCCCTCACCGGCCCATCTCCCAAACACACAGATGCAGCCCACACAGGTGAGTGGAGCTGCTGCTCGGGTCAAAATGCAAACAGTCAGCTTCCCAAGAATAAAAACCACAAGAGTGGTGGAAATACATGAAGTGAGCTGGGAAAGACCGGTTTAACACCATGTCCAATTTACTGACGCCCACTGAGGACTCTAAAAGAGGAAGTTGGCCGAGCGTGCGGCCGGCGCTGGAGGAGAGGGAGATTTAAACAGATGAGGAGAAAATGTAACAGGGATACAAGCAGCACACGGCGGGAACAGCAGCGAGGATATCTCCGTCTTCTCCCAACCTGCCTGTTTGTTTATTCCGGACAGATTTGTTTTAAATGGAGGCGAGCAGATGCTCCCAACTCCTGGCGCCGGAGATCAACATGCTCGTAGTCGATCCCATTTAATGTAATCGTTGTCTGTGTCCCGCCGAGCCTGCCCAGGAGTGGGAACACTGCCGAATCGTTGTAACGATACAGTCAGCACGCCTTGCGCCTCATGGGAGGGGGTGGGTGGGTGGGGGGGTGGGGCACTGATAGTTTTTGGTGGAGGGTGATGGAGCAGAGAGATTCTGGACTGGTCCCAGCACAGCCTGGCTGTTGCCAGGCTGCCTCCCACCACCACCCAAAGCTCTATTCTCTATCCGTGTTGGAAACCAACACAGCTTCGTTAAGGCGAATTAACCACCACGCTCGTTAGCTAATTAGCCCCCATGTCTGCAGTGCTACTGAGCACATTCCTGACAGAGGGAAGTCATTAGGCGGATTTATCTACGGCTGCCGCTCTTTGGCACGCAGCCGCCTTGGGATGCAGAACGGTCCAGCACTCGGTTATGATGAGAACATCAGCTGCCGAAATGGTTAATTTTAGTTTTCCATCCCCCCAAACACACACACACACACACACACGGTCTCTCCGTTCTAGGGCCTCCTAAACTCTTTAACCAAGTCAGTGCTCAAGGGAGCAGGTGTGGAGTTGTGCATCAGTCGGGGGCTCCTCGGGTTTGGCCCGTGTAACGAGCAGGTGGTTGACTCCTGAGACACCTGCTCCTCTGGTGGGCCTCAGCAAATATCAAAGCCACACCCGGAGATTCTGGTGCACCTGGCACACACACAAACAAGACTCAAATGCATGAGAGCTTATGATCACACACACTGTGGGAGCATTGCTGCCGACATGCACCTACACACCAATCCAAACAGCTGTTTAAACACACCAGAACATCAAGGGGGAAACTAATCTGGTAATCCTAGTCCTGAATGGTAATTAATTCTCCAAACCCCATCTTATGGTGTGGAGATGGCTGCGCGCTTCCAAGATCAGTTTTGTTATGGTGGAAACTTGTCGTCTGTCCGTTCTTACCTCCCTTTGATCTGCCTTTGTGGGACCCCACCGGCCCCGTCCTGGGAGAGGCACAGGGCCAGGACTCGGAGGAATATGTGGAAGGAGTTGGCAGAGCTATAGAGCTGGGTGTGACCTGGAGAGCAGAGGGGAGAGGGAGCGCAGCAGCTGCGTGCCTGCTCCAACAGAGCCAGAGGCGTTTTGCACACCGTTCCCAGACCAGACACCCCCAACCAGGGCACGATAAAGGAGCCATTCTGGTGAGGATAACAATACAAGCACCCTGGTCAAAACGGAAATGTGCTGCATTCATTTCTAAAATTAACATTCAACAGTGAGGAGGATGCAACTAAACAAAAGCAGCATTCTTCAAAAGGGTTGTGATCAAATTTACAAGACAGCTAACGGAGGCCAAGCAGAAATGTTTTACAATCATGCCGTAGATGAAAGTCAGGTTTTACTGATGTTGTGCCCTAAAGAAACGGCTGCATCCCATTCTGTTTTTGTGCTTACCAGATTCCTGCTGTAATAATCCCAGAGGACTGAGACGGCCGAGGTGCTCGGCTCCCACAGCAGACACAGACTGAGGCAGCAGTGGACGTGCATCCTGACCTGCTCTTCTGCTAGACCATCCTATCAGTAAAACACAAACCAGGTTTCTGACTGATTTACCCGACGACAGAAAACAGATAAAGGCAGAGGCCTCGCTGACCTTTGGGCTGCAGGTTAACCGGAGCAACTCCTCCACAAACGTCCAGTTGTGCCCCAGATGTTTCTGAGTGTGTAAAAAGAAAACGGGACAGAACATATGACAACCTCCGACTCATCTGCTCTGCTTTCAAAATCACTCTCATTCAATATGTTAAGAAAAAATATTTAACGGAGAAAATAAAAGGCTAATGGGATTATTTATTACTACTGATAAAAGTATTTTCATCATTCAAAAACTATATTGAAAACAAACACTTAATTTTTTTTAAACAACTAAAATATCCGTTCAGTTGGTGAAAGTCCCAGACAGCGCTTCCTTAACTATTAAAACACCAAACAGAACAGTTAATTACCCAGACTTCATTTCCCTCTGAATCTGTCAAACCCTTTTTTATTTATGTCGCAGACTTTTTCTCCCAGCAAGTTTTGCAACTCTCGGTCTCTTACCTCGTTTAGACCAGTGCCGCTGCGGCCGTACTGACCCAGCATGGCCAGGTGAGTTATCAGCCACCAGGTAAAGCCCACAGGGTCTTTACAGTGTGAGGGAAGACCACTGGAATTCTCCGCAGCAGGCTTCCCTGAAACCAGGGGCCTCAGCAGGGAATTCATGTAGCTCCAGAAGGACTAGAAGACACACGCATTGGATAATCAAACAGCGGCCATTTATTGTGTGATGGTCCACCTGTGTGTACTACCTCTGTGCGCAGCACTTTGCTCCTGTGCTGCAGGAGGTGCATGAGCAGGACCCAGAGCTCTTTGGTGCAGAGGCAAGAGTAATGATTGCTGCTCAGTGCATCCGTGGGCCTCACCTACAAATCAGCAGGTTAGAGGCAGTTTCTGCTGGTCGTATTCTTAATGCGGCAATCACATAAAATCAGTACTTATTGAGCAAGAAAACATTTCAAAAACACACAATGTGAAACGCAACGGGCCACTCACCTTGTTGTATTTGCCCATGGCCAGACCGGTGAGGTCACACAGCAGAGCACGCAGGTGCTCCTCAAACAGGCTGGTATCCGTCAGGTTCTCCCCGGTCAGGTTAACAAACTGGTGGGCGTAAACCACCTGTCCTGGAGGTAGTTGCAATAATGACTCAATATAAAACACACACACACAATATACCATATGGTGCGAGTCAACACGGCTAGTTCTTATTTTCTGTCTGAGGGATCTGTCCACGAACCTCGCATCTTCTGACCAAGTGTGTGCAAGATCTCCAGAACCGACCAGTGTACGTCAAGATGAAGGTGCAACAAATGCCAAGAGGGTGGAAGAATCTGTGGGAGGAACGAGCGAGAAGTTAGAGTTCAATGACAGAAAAATCTACAGAGGCTTCGGCTTTCCTCTCATTTGATACGGTTCTCCGAGCTCTGCTACACCCCCCGCTCTTCCCACTTTAAAGCAAGCTGGTTCCTATGCAACACGCCCTCTATACACCGTCTGAGCTGGAGTCTGTTTCATGCAGGAAAAACAACATTCGGCTGTACCCTCCCATGGTTCTGTATGCAGAAGGAGCTTTGAACACTGGCAGGCAGGTCCTTGAGTCGTCCTGTGAGGAGGGTGATGCTAAACAGTTCCTCCAGAAGAGCAGAGGGGAACTGACTCTCCAGCTCCTCATAAGGGTGTGGGTGAGCTGCATCCAGAGACACTGAAGGTTCCAGAAATCTACACAGACCAGACATCCAAATAAATACAGAAATACAGAAACATCTGCAAACACACTGAAATTTTGTTGTTGATGTTGTGAACATTACATTTGTGGATACCTGTGCAAGAAGACTTTGATGTACTGCAGAAACCAAACACACTGTTGTCGAAGGTCCTCAGCCTCATAGTGAAGACTGCCTGCTTGCCCTGGGCAACAAAAACACTTTATATTAAATCCTTACAAATGAAATATTTTAGTCAATTCACGATAAATATTGAGCACCAAATAAACAAACTAGAGCCCGACCGATATATCGGCCGATATTGGGGGCATTAACAGTATCGGCTATCGGCCAAAAAGACGGCCGATATTGCGCTACCTATCCAGCAGATGGCGCCAGCTTTATGAACTCATGTTGTGTGGCTCCACTCCTTTGAACTATGAACACGAATTATTGTTTTGGAACTTTTTATTTATTTATTCTTATTTACGTTTCTTATGTGCAATTATTTCCGGTCCAGGGTGAATAACCAAGTTAACTTCCTCAGAGTGTTACTTTGTTACAAAGCACAAGTATTACGTTTTATTTATTGCTGCATTTTTATTATTTTAATATTCTTAAGGGATCTTCTGTCCCTAAACTTGTGTGTGTTGTTAGATTCCCCAGAGTTAGCCAAGTCAGAAAAAAACATTTTGTAACCAGATGTTTTAGAGGAAGAAAATATCATTTCTATAGCACCTCTCAAGATAAAAATCCTGAGGTGCTTCATAAAAATAAAAAATGTAAAAATATAAAAAATAATTTAGAAAATGGTTAAAAATATATTTCAAATGAGCAAAAAATAGACAACTGTGATTAAAAAACAAAATGTAAAGAAAGAGAGAGTAGAAAAGAGGGAAATCAGTGGATCCTGAGGAAGGTGGAATAGGTGGGGAGAGCAGAATAAAGAGAGAGTGGTGAAGAAGGTCATACAAAAGCCAGCTTGAACAAGTGAGTCTTCAGCTGCTTTTTAAAGGAGACCACTGAGTCCACTGATCTCAGGCTCAGGGGGAGAGAGTTCCAGAGTCTGGGGGCCACAGCAGCAAATGATCTGTCACCTTTGGTCTTTAGCCTGGTGCTGCACAACCAGTAGGCTTTGATCACTGGACCTCAGGGACCTGCTGGGGGTGTAGGGACTAAGAAGATCACCAATGTAAGATGGTGCTTGTCCATGTAAGGCCCTATAGACCAGAACCAGGATCTTGAAATGAACCCTGAAGTTGACTGGCAGCCAGTGAAGCTGGAGGAGAAGCGGGGTGATGTGGGTGTGTTTGGAGGACTTGGTCAGAAGCTGAGCACAGGCATTCTGAACCACCTGTAGACGGTTCAGGGAGGCTCTGCTCAGACACGTGAAAAGAGAGTTACAGTAGTCTAAGCGTGAGGAGATGAAGGTGTGGATAACTGTCTCAAGTTCAAAGCAGGACAGAATGGGACTCAGCTTAGCGATGTTCCTGAGATGGAAGAAGGAAGAGCGAACAAGAGAACTGACATGAGAATCCAGGGTGAGAGCTGGGTCAAAGGTCACGTCAAGATTCCTGACGGAAGGTTTGGTGTGGGAAGCAAGCTGACCAAGAGTCTCTGACTTTGGGAACCAGCTTGTCTGGGGCACAGATGAGGATCTCAGTCTTATCTTCATCCAGCTGAAGAAAGCTCCCAGCCATCCAGGTTTTGATAGAGTCTAAGCAGGTGTGTAACAGCTGCAGCTTAGACATCTCATGGGGCTTAAAGGAGATGTACAGTTGGATGTCATCTGCATAAAGATGGTAGGAGATTCCTTTGAAGGAGCTCAGGATGTGCTGAAGAGGAAGCAGATAGAGGAGGAAGAGCAGAGGCCCCAGCACAGAACCTTGTGGGACACCATGGGTAAGAGAGGTGGTGGAGGACCTAAACTTGGAGATGGCCACAGAAAAGGAGCGCTCAGAAAGATAAGAGGAGAACCACTCCAGAGCAGTTCCTGATAGGCCTACCCAGTCTCTCAGCCTCTCCAATAGCAGGTGATGGTCAACAGTGTCAAAGGCTGCAGTCAGGTCCAGCAGGACCAGAACAGAACAGTCCCCTGCATCACTGTGAGTCAGAAGGTCATTAGAGACCCTAAGAAGAGCTGTTTCAGTAGAATGAGCTCTACGAAAACCTGACTGTAAGCAATCATAGATGTTATGTTCATCAAGAGCAGCTGTGAGTCGTTTAGCCACAACCTTTTCCAAGATCTTGGAGATGAACAGAAGTTTAGAGATGGGTCTGAAGCTGCAATGGAGAGAGGGGTCGAGACTCGGTTTTTTAAGAAGCGGGTGGATTACAGCATTATTAAAGTAAGCAGGGACCTGACCAGAAACCAGAGAAGCATTAATTATAGAAAGCTCGCTGGGACAGATGGACTGAAAAGCACTTTTAAACAAAGATGAGGGTAAGATGTCGAGGGGGCATGCAGAGGTCTTCATAGAGTTAACTAGTTTGGTTAACTCAGGCAAAGAAACAGGAGCAAAGCTATCTAGGATGATGGGCCTGGTTGAGTCGGGAGAGGCAGCGATAAGGCTGAAGGAGAGATGCTAGATCTAACCTTATTGACTTTGTCCACAAAGAAAGACAGAAAGTTCTCACCGTCTGCAACAGAGTGGATGGAGGTTGTAGGAGAGGCAGGAGAGAGAGACGATGCTGCTGATGGTGTTAAACAGCACCTTGGGGTTCCCTTTGCTCTGGGACACCAGGTTGGAGAAATAGGAAACCCTGGCATCTCTGAATGCAGAGTTAAAGGATGTCAGAAGATCCTTTAGGTGCAGCAGATGGACGTGGAGATGGGTTTTCTTCCCCAAGCGCTCAATTTTTCTGCATTGGCGCTTTAGGCTGTGAAGGCTGTCATTAAACCAGGGAGTAGGGTTCACTGCAGGAACTGATCTGGTTCTGACAGGACAGATATTGTCCAGAATGGAGAGGCAGTGCTTGTTAAACTGAGAAGTTAAGGAATCTGGGTCGTTATCAGAAGAACAGGGTGGATCAAAAGCAGCAGAAAAATTGCTAGCTGTGCTCTCATTAAGAAAATGAGAACTAACCACACGGCGAGCAGGAGGTGGGGACGCAGAAACTGACAAGTTAAAGAAAATTCCATGGTGATCTGAAATATAAACGTCCTCAGGACAAACACTGTCAGCATTTAGACTCAGGGTAAAAACAAGGTCTAGAGTGTGCCCCCTGGTGTGTGTGGGGCCAGAAACATGCTGGGTAAAGCTGAAGGAGTCCATAAGGCTGGAGAAATTCATGGCAAAGTGATCAGAGGGATCATCAACGTGGATGTTAAAGTCACCAACAATCACCAGTCTGGACAGCTTCACAGTGGAGGATAGAAAGTCACTAAACTCCTGAAGGAAAGAACTGTTTGGACCAGGTGGACGATAGACCACAGCACTAGGGTTGTCACGGTATGAAAATTTAACCTCACGGTTATTGTGACCAAAATTATCACGGTTTTCGGTATTATCGCGGTATTTTTTTAAACGGTGTTGCATATGTTCAGAAAGCATTGATAGTCCTGTTCTACACAAACTGAAATAGTTCTGAAAAGGTTTAACAGTGTTTATTAAACCTGAAATAACACAAAGCCTTAGCAAAAGTGCAACTTTTCACAAGTAAAGGAACAAATAGCTTATTTTTCTGGAACTTGTTACAGTAGTCAGTGCAGGTTTAAATTATACAAATCCAAACATTCAAAACATAAACAATATGTAAACAAATCAAAGAAACACCACTTGTTTTCTCATATACTTGTTTTCTTCATTATCAAAATGAAAATCTAAAACTCCAGTCCACACTTGACTTGAGCACTGTACAAGTCAACCTTAAAAAATATGTATTTAAAATAAATAGCCACTTTAAACAAATTACTAAAATAACTACTACACTATGTAATCACATCCAAATGTTCAAGTATAAATGGCATTGAATAAGTAAACAAATCAATGACAAGGAACTAATTGTATATTTCTCTTCATCATCAACAAATAAGATGCTTCATCCAGCAACAGGGTGTCCGTGACACGGTTTAAATGCTGGCAGAGGACGCTGCGGCTGCAGTATATAGTGACTCGTTGCATTCTCCCTCAACCAAAAGTCCTCACGTCATGCATTTCAGCTAAAATGCTAATGTTAACTTACCTTGCACTGGCTGTGGAGACGTGGGTGATCGTCACGCAGATGTGCCATGAGATTTGAAGTGTTGCTGCCTTCTGCAGACACTTGTTTCCTGCACGTTCTGCAAACGGGATAGCCGTCTTCTATTAACTGTCCCTCAGCATTTTTCAGAAATCCCAAATATGCCCATACTTCCGATTTAGTCTTCTTTGAGGGCTGATGGATGTCCTGGGCGCTGCCGTCGCCTCCTTCGGCCATTATTTCAGCTTCAAAGTTTTGGTGCCGTTGCAAATTAAAAAGTGCGTGTGCGCGCAGCGGGAACTTCAGCTGAAGCGACGGTGGCTGGTAAGGGTCATCGCGCCGAAACCGCGGCCACGGTAAACCCACCGAGATAATATAGTTTTTTAAAAACTGGACGGTTATTTTTATTGTCAACTTTTTTACCGGGGTTTACCGCTATACCGGTTACCGTGACAACCCTACACAGCACAGTAGAACGGGTCCTTACGCCCGACTTTAATCAGCTGCAGTTCAAAGGAAGCAAAGTGACCAGAGGTTGTAGAGCTATATGGATGATGGTCTCTGAAAACAACAGCTAGGTCTCCACCACGACCAGAGGGCTGGCTAAGAAAACAATAACCACTCGGGCAGAGTTCAGTCAGACCAGAATAATCAGATGTTTGCTGCCAAACTTCAGTCAGAAACAGAAAATCCAGGTTTTTAGAGAGAATTAAATCATTGAGCAGGAAGGACTTATTGTTAACAGAGCGGGTGTTTAATAGAGCCATGCTGAGTGAGGTGGACGAATCAGAAACTACAGAAACAGCTGGAGTTAGTGGACATAAATTAGCGGGGTTAGATCCACAGTCTCGTCTCGTCTCGTCTCGTCTTCCTCCGCTTATCCGGGTCCGGGTCGCGGGGGCAGCATCCCAACTAGGGAGCTCCAGGCCGTCCTCTCCCCGGCCTTGTCCACCAGCTCCTCCGGCAGGACCCCAAGGCGTTCCCGGACCAGATTGGAGATGTAACCTCTCCAACGTGTCCTGGGTCGACCCGGGGGCCTTCTGCCGGCAGGACATGCCCGAAACACCTCCCCGGGGAGGCGTCCAGGAGGCATCCTGACCAGATGCCCAAACCACCTCAACTGGCTCCTTTCGATCCGGAGGAGCAGCGGTTCTACTCCGAGTCCCTCCCGAATGTCCGAGCTCCTCACCCTATCTCTAAGGCTGAGCCCGGCCACCCTACGGAGGAAACTCATTTCGGCCGCTTGTATCCGCGATCTTGTTCTTTCGGTCATTACCCAAAGCTCATGACCATAGGTGAGGATTGGGACGTAGATCGACCGGTAAATCGAGAGCCTGGCTTTCTGGCTCAGCTCCCTCTTCCCCACGACAGATCGGCTCAGCGTCCGCATCACTGCAGACGCCGAACCAATCCGCCTGTCGATCTCCCGATCCCTCCTACCCTCACTCGTGAACAAGACCCCGAGATACTTAAACTCCTCCACTTGAGGTAGGACCTCTCCCCCGACCCGGAGGTGGCAAGCCACCCTTTTCCGGTCGAGAACCATGGTCTCAGATTTGGAGGTGCTGATCCTCATCCCAGCCGCTTCACATTCGGCCGCGAACCTACCCAGCAAGAGCTGAAGGTCAGAGCTGGATGAAGCTAGGAGGACCACATCATCCGCAAAAAGCAGAGACGAGATTCTCCTGCCACCAAACTCGACACACTCCACACCACGGCTGCGTCTAGAAATTCTGTCCATAAAAGTGATGAACAGAACCGGTGACAAAGGGCAGCCCTGGCGGAGTCCAACCCTCACTGGGAACAGGTCCGACTTACTACCGGCTATGCGGACCAAACTCACGCTCCTCTGGTAAAGGGACTGAATGGCCCTTAACAGAAAGCCACCCACCCCATACTCCTGGAGTGTCCCCCACAGGGTGCCCCTGGGGACACGGTCATAAGCCTTCTCCAAATCCACAAAACACATGTGGATTGGTTGGGCAAACTCCCATGCCCCCTCCATCACCCTTGCAAGGGTATAGAGCTGGTCCACAGTTCCACGGCCAGGACGAAAACCACATTGCTCCTCCTCTATCTGAGATTCAACTATCGATCGGACCCTCCTCTCCAGTACCTTGGCGTAGACCTTTCCAGGGAGGCTGAGGAGTGTGATCCCCCTATAGTTGGAACACACCCTCAGGTCACCCTTCTTAAAGATGGGGACCACCACCCCGGTCTGCCACTCCCTAGGAACTGCCCCCGATGACCACGCAATGTTGTAGAGACGTGTCAACCATGACAGCCCTACAACATCCATAGCCTTGAGATACCCAGGACGAACCTCATCCGCCCCCGGGGCTCCGCCGCTGTGTAGTTGTTTGACTACCTCAGCAACTTCTGCCCCCGAGATCGGACAGTCCATCCCCAGGCCTCCCAGCTCTGGTTCCTCCTCGGAATGCGCATTGGTGGGATTGAGGAGCTCCTCAAAGTATTCCTTCCACCGTCCGACTATAGCCTCAGTTGACGTCAGCAGCTCCCCATCCCCACTGTAAACAGTGTGAGCGAGTTGCTGCCTTCCTCTCCTGAGGCGCCGGACAGTTTGCCAGAACCTCTTTGGAGCCGATCGATAGTCTTTCTCCATGGCCTCACCAAACTCCTCCCACGCCCGAGATTTTGCCTCGGCAACTGCCACTGCTGCACCCCGCTTGGCTGTCCACAGTGTTTATAAAAACCACTTATTATTATACATACACTTACTATTTAGCATAAAGCAATGGAAGGGAAGGCTTGCATTCACCTACATAAAAAAAAACACTACAATGTATGTGAATTCACTTACATTGTTTTATGCTAAACTAAGAAAACCAACTGCTGCCAGATCATATTGGGCTGGTTATAAAATGCTTTTGCTGACTTGTCGAACTCTGGGGAATCTTAACAAGATACAATTTTACTGAGTGGTGGAATATTCCTTTAAGTTAAAATGTATTTGTGGAAACCACAGTTTACAAGAAAAAAATTGAATGTTAGATTTATGCTGTGACTGAGTTTGTGTGTTCTGTTGTTTTTGAGATCTGCTAAATAAATCCTATTTGCATTACTTTGAGTTATTGAGACAGTTCTTTTGTGTGTAATAGAGAAATAAGTTTGCATCACAAAGGTAGAGAATGAAGGGCTTAAGCTTAAGAAATGTTTTATTTTTATTTTTTGTGAGGGAGATATTGGCTATCAGACTTTGTTAAAAGTTTTATAACGGTATCGGTCCCAAAAAAGCATATAGGTCGAGCCCTAAAACAAACATTGTATCTTAATTAATATCATGGAAAATCGCCTTTCTTACATAATGCCCAGCTTCTTTCTTAGCTACACTTGCCAGTATTATGTCATCAACCCTTTAGTATTAAATATAAGGACTAATGTGTTGGTTTACTCTCTTTGTTTTATTTATCCAGTGTGAGTCCATGTGCGATGAGCAGAGTAAATCAACTAAAATGCTGCTTGGAAATGACCAAATTCAAAGACAGAAATATTTAGAAGAAAATTATCAATAAAACTAAAATATAAGTAAATGAAATCTGCTTCAGCTGGCTTAATAAATTACTGCAAACAGCGGGATTTGAACCAGCGTGACGAAAGGCAGGCGCTTCAACCAGTGGACTAGGACTAGTGATGCCCCGATAAGAAATTATTGAGTCGGTACCGATATCCGACATTAATATCACTGTTATAGCCGATAACGGATATAATGAAATTAATGACTCTAAAATCAACAGATTTTGTACAGAATGAAAATGATTAAAGCTGATTATGGCATTATGTACACACACCACACACACACTTCTGAAATGATTACAATCACGGTCACATGACTAAGCAATTATCCCCCCCCCCCCCCCCCCGAAACAGATAAACAAATAGAAACAAGATGGAAAAAAAAAGGTTGTTAATATTGGCTTAGTTTTATTATCGGACCAATACCGATAAGTTAAAAAACAACTAACTCCGGCCGATACCGACGTTGATGTCAGTTCTGAGTATAAACTGAGTCTGACGAAAATAACTGTTATTTACTTATAAATATTTACTTACTTATAAATGACATCTCAATAGTGCCAGCGGTAATATTTCATCTTAAATTGTGCCTACCTTTGCTTTCAAAGGTTTAAAATAGTGTGATCTGGCTCCTATAACTTTTGAAAATTTATGCAGCACCATTCAAACAAAACACAGCATAGGTGCACATCCCAGTATGGTCATTCACAAGTAAATAACAATAGTGATCTTCTGGGATAAAGTACAAAAGCTTTTAGATGAGATTGTGGTTTACATTTATGCAGACTTACCAAAGTCGTGTGAGTTGGACTGCACCAGGTTCTCCAGTCTGTAAACCTTTTGACTGAAACACAGAATCCTATCAGCTGTGGCGGACAAGCATCTGCCTCTGAGTGAATCATCACTAAACTTTTGTGTTAATGGAGCAAAGTGAGTAATGCAACTCCAGATTTTTTTGCCCTCTTTATGACCACTTACCTAAAAAGACCAAAAAGTAATTTTGTAGATTCAACCAGAGCCGTTTCTGTGACCCAAGGGAAGCCGAAAATCTCCACCGTGTCCTTCTCATACTCTGTAGGTGCTGGATCAAGACGCAGCAGCAGCCTTCAGAGAGGAGGCGGTATTATTAACACAATGTATTTATGCTCAATAACAAAGGCAGATTCATTATTAACCAAATTAAGCCTCATGTTATTAAATAAGAGATGCTGCTTGCACCGTTTTAGGGACCCTCGTGAAATGTATCCGTCTGTGGACAGAGCCTCATCTTTCACTTCAGAGCAGCAGAAACATGGCGGCCGGGCGCAGGCCAGATCATTCTGGCTGTCTGTTGCAAAGGGGGAGACTGGAGGAGTGAGGGACTCGCTGAAATCATCCGCCATGTTGTCAGAAACACCTGAGATGACGACGAACGGGAGGAACTAACAAAACAAATGTATGTAAAACAGACAGGACTTCACGTTACTGTTTGAGACACCAGAGCAAAACACAAACAGCCTTTTACCCTTCCGCAACACACCACGGTATGCCCCCAAACAAAACACCGGAAATACAAAGCGGAACGTTAACTTGCCATTTAATTTCTCCTTTAGGGAAGATCCTGTGGTGTATTACTATATAAAAACATGGCAGCATTAGTAATACGTGTCCGTTGTTTACACTGTTTCAGACTTCCGACTCTCCCGCGCGCTCACTGCACGCAGGCGCGAACTCGCCCTCTGTCTGATGATTGGTCAGAAGTTTCCCAGTGGGCGTGGCTAGAGTCTGTTGAATTCCATAGTACAAGATAGTACCCTGTTGACACTTCCCTTTTCGCCATGGTGGAAAAATTCCGTTTTTGGTGTAGTTTATCTCATAATTTCTCGAGCGAGTAAATTAAGCACATTTAACCCAGTTTAAGCAGTTAAAACGGCCGCATGTTTCCTGTTTCATTTGCGTAAACAAAGCATATTTACATCATGTTTTATCGGGCCCACCTAACAAGTATAAATCGGAACAGAGAATTATAACCCAGAAAATATAAGTCCACTTTTTAATAAAAAAAAAATTGCTAGTAAACTGGCTTGCCGTGCCTTTTCTGTTAATGCACTTGGATTCAGCTCAAACTAATTCAGCGGTCTAAGCTGAATTTTAACCACCCGAGCCCTAATTTCCATATGTAGATCTGTCTCTCCCGACCGTACCTCTCGCCATCACACCATTTCTTGCAGCCCAAAGCATTCTCGCATCTTTATTAAATCCTCCCATCCACGCATGCAGTGGATGTGCTCGCCTAGTCGAGTTTAAACCCGCTTTTCTGCACACTTAACTTTTGCGACCGAGATATGCACAATAAACGAAACGTTTTGCATGGTTTACTTTGCATGCTTTAGGCAGCAGTCAATGGAGACAGAAATGGACACGCCGGGAATCTGTATCTCTTTTTTTTTCTTCTCGCGGAAGCGTGGACCTCCCGCTCGGTTTCCATCGGGAGGATGTCCGTCTGGGTGAACGCTCTGTCGCCTGGATGAGAAAGGTAAGCGCTTATTATTTTGTCCCATGCGCTCACAAAGGCAGTCTATCCTATGATGCAAAGTGGGAGTGAGATTTGAGCCCCCTCCACCCCCTCCTTCACTAATCCAGGTATTTAGTTTTAGCTGTTTGTGCCACAGTTCCAGACGGACTACAACAGAGGGATGGTTTGCTGCAGTTTTCTGGACGCTCCTATAAGAGTTCACATCATTCTCATTTAGCAGGAGGGAAGAGGATTTGGTGCCCACTGGATGCAGCAGCATTTTATTATGTTAAGGTGATAACCTAACGTTGTAATTACTTGCACTCTGCTAAGGCTCCAAGCTCCAAGAAGGACTTAATGAAGTGTGAGTAAAGGATAGTGCACTGACAGACTGCTGAACATTTTCCACACTGGCTTAAACTGTGCATCACCACAGCAGTTTCCCATTTAACCCTGATTAGCCCCCATGGACATTGTAATTTAGTTCAGCTATGATATGTTTGTGTAACAGTTCGTCCTTTAACTTGTTAAAATCTCATGCAAGAAATTATCTCTGCTACGTCACACAAACTAATATTTGCAGGACAACTATCACTAATATTGCAAAAGCAGTTAAATTAAAAACAATAGATAAGTAAGACATGTTTTTAATTAAAATCAGTAGTTTGGTCCTCACAGTGTTATAAATATGTTTTTAGGACAGACTGGTCTGTTGAAGTTGGTAGCAACATTTGTATTTGGAGCTATTGTGATATTCTTAAGTCACGAGTCGATCCTCACCCGTGGGCTTTGGGAAACAATGACCAAAGATCGATCCATCCATCCATCCATCCATCCATCCATCCATCCATCCATCCATCCATCCATCCATTTTGTTCCGCTTATCCGGTGTCGAGTCGCAGAGGCAGCAGCCTAAGCGCAGAGGCCCAGACTTCCCTCTCCCCAGCTACTTCGGCCAGCTTCTCTGGGGAATCCAAAGGCATTCCTTGGCAAGTTAGTCCCTCCAGCGTGTCCTGGATCTTCCCTTAAGCCTTCTTTTGGTTGGACGTACCCAGAGGAATCCTAACCAGATGCGTGATCCACCTCAACTGTCTCTTCTCGATGCGGACGAGCAGCTGATCTATTCTGAGCCCCTGCTGGATGAGGCGAGCTTCTCACCCTACTTCCAAGGGAGAGCCCAGACACCATGGAGAAAATTTATAATAGAAGGTCCCAAGGTGAACCCAGGATATACTGGAGGGATTATATATCCACACTGGCCAGGGATCTTGGGATCCCACCGGTGGAACTGGTGGAGGTAACTGGAGAAATGACAGTTTGGACCTCTCTGCTATAGCGGCTGTCCCTGCAACCTGGACCTGAATACGGAGATGAAAACAGGCTCTCATAGTGCTTGCATTATAAAATTTGCAAAAATGTCTAATTGCCATGTTATTCCCCACTGTTTAATGGAGCCAACTGGTTTGGCTCAATTTACTGACATCTTGTTTCACATGTAGTAGTTAGCAATTTAAAGTCTGGTGTATGAAATAATAATCTGACATTTTTAAGTAAAACATCTAGGTATTAGCTAATGCTCATATAACAAATTAATAATTATCCATTATATTTTCATTTGTACTTGTATAACAATACAGAAGAGAAAATAATACAGATACAATTGTGAATAATCACCCGCAGTGCTTCATTCCTCCACTAGAAGACATCTAGGATTATCATTACATCATTACAGCAGGACCTTGTATTGAGGTAGAGCTCTTTGAAACTGAGAGGTTTATGCGTCAAGCTATATATTTAGGGCACATTTTAGAGCTATAGCCACAATGTACGTCATGTGGATTTTTTGTTTAGAAAGCCTGGAAAGCTAACTGTATTTCACTGCTATTTAACTTTAAAGCAAAATCTATTTCATCTGAGATCAATTTTCAGTTCTATACCTTTTATTCTACTAAAACTTCTGCTGGCGGGGCTTCTCTCTACTTTTTGAGTCACAATAAATGATTCTGAAATATCTTAATCAAAAAGTAGAAAAGAAATAGTAGCGGAGCTGGTGATGAAAACTAAACCTTTTTCTTGCAGGTTCAACAATGTTCAGAGCAGAATGCATGGAATTCTTTAAGCACAGTAGCAAACTGTCATGAATTAGGTTTTTGCATCAAAGCGGTATTAAATGATCACTGTGGCTAATGCCATCTGCATTATCCCTCCTTCCATCTCCCCGTTTATGGTCCATAGCTGTGTTTGGCCGCAGATCAAATGCTGGTAGAGGTCCAGTTGCCTTTACCTAGAGCTGTTGTACTGACTTGACACTGTTGGCTTAATCTAAAACTTGTCAAAACTCTCAGTTGTTTGGACTTTTTGTGATATAATGTGATCTGTCAAAAAATGCCCCTTCAAATCAATAATGTGGAGTTTTTGAAAAAATCTTATCCTATGACTGGTAGTTTGACCTCTACGGTGTTACCAGTAACCCCTCCTCCGAACTATGGGCAGAGGCCAGTAATGACTTTGCATAATGACTTACAATCTGTAATTTTTAGCTCTACTTTCTGTCTTGTACAGCAGAATGGTGCTTAAGTCTCTTTTATCTAAAGAAAAAAGCCCTGGTGGCTTCAGTTTGATCAATTAAACTCCTGAAAGACTCCCCTGCCTTTCATTCCTCTGCCTTGGAGGAATATAAAGTTATCTGCCTTCCCAAGCGATATGAGGACGGAAATAAGTAGTTTGTCTATAAAAGTGTTCAGGTACTTTATCCGAGTCCCAGTAGGCCCTGGGGCCCTGACACTGTTCAATGTGGCTCCATGTACGTCTGTTCCCTCCCTCCCTCCATGCTACTTTGTCTCTGCCAGAGACCAGCGCCTCATGGGGGGGGGGGGGGGGGGGGGGATGCTGCCAACACCCCCCCCCCCCCCCCCCCCACACACACACACACACCTCAGTTAGACTGACTGGCGCTTGAGTCCCAAGTGAGGTTATCGATTTCAATCAGTGGCTTGGGAGACAGGAACTGAGTGATGCTGTAGACTTTAAACAGTGGTCAGCTGTGCTGTTTGGTGGAAACGCTGCAGGGGGATGCACTTTGCTGTTGATG
Organism: Nothobranchius furzeri; assembly: GCF_043380555.1. Classification (NCBI taxonomy): domain Eukaryota; kingdom Metazoa; phylum Chordata; class Actinopteri; order Cyprinodontiformes; family Nothobranchiidae; genus Nothobranchius; species Nothobranchius furzeri. The sequence continues at coordinate 52,008,537 of NC_091745.1, forward strand.
AGAAGTGAGATAAAGGTACAAGCAGAATTACTCCTAGAGGGAGATGTCTTCATCTTCTGCGTTTTACTGCATGTTGGTGAGGAGGTCTTCAGGGGGAAACTTCTAAATATCAGAACACCGTTGCAAACATACGCCAAACAATACGCATCACAGTTCTACAGCAGACTCAGTGTCATTAAGTATAACGCTAATGATCAATTTAAATATAAACTGAACAGATGTTGCAGAACGACGACTGCAGTGCAACAACTTGATTTGTTTTTTATTGATAAATTGGTCCAATTTTTAACCCTTTTGTCTTAAAATGCAGAAAACTGCCAGATGGCTGCTAAAGCAGAGTTTCCTTCTCCTGTCTGGTGGCACTGCAAACACCGTTTGGTTCTGCAGGATGCACAGTTTTAATGAGGAACACTGGTCATTAGCCCCCATTTGTTGACAATCTACACCAAAGTATGAAACTGTCCCTGCACGAGATCCCAAAGCTTGGATTTTTTAAATTTTGGGTTGAAGAATTATTTTTACTGGAATTATTTGAATAATTTGATTAATCATTACAAATTCTATTGGAAACACTCAGCTTGGCTTGACATTACGGCTCAGTTTAATTAAAATAATTAGCCTAATAGACTTTCAGCGACATTACTAATGTTTTGCTACATACCACTAGAAGAAATCACGTACCGCGTTTGAGAATGAGTTAACAGACAAACGGGGCTGACTCAAAGCTTCCAAGCACTCAGTCAGCTCCCAGAGGATGTGATGGGGATGGTACAACACCAAGTAAACGCGTCATCTTTGGGCTTTTAATGCTGATTAGCCGTGGCAGCCATCTTTAATTGGTAATCAGTTACACATGTAAATCCAATGGTTACGTTCTAAAATCAGTCCAGTGGGTCATGAGATCTTTTGCTAACAAACATGCAAGCATGGGCTAGAACATCACCTGCCACCTGATGGAGTCACGCACAAAGAGATGCAACTCCCGAGAGTTTAGCTGCTTGCATTTGCCGAACACGTATCTGAAGAAAAACGACTGTCTTGTCTCGCAAAGGGAGAGTGAGAAGTTATGTTATTTTTATGCTGCCTCCTTCCGACAGTCAGGCAGGTGTTTTAGCTGGAAGAACAGAAGCTGATAATTATGAGACGACAACTTTTTAGTTCACAGGAAAGTATGAGCATAAAGTCTGACTGATAAAGTTCCTGTTTGGCCTAAACGGGGAAGTTAGCTCACACAGTGTGTGAGCACAGCAGTTTTTCTTCCCTCAGAAGTATTTGCATCGAGGCCAGGAGATTAAATGTGTGGGCTGAGAAGTGGGGAGAGTGTGTTGTCTCGCTCGGGGCCTCCAATGCCAGAGTTCCAGCTTTCATCGCATGGGGTGAGCGATTTCTCCTGGACGTCTCAGCCCATGTGGCTACAGGTGGGTGGTTCACATCATGTAGGTGGCAGTCGCGGCGGATATTTTATGTAAAAGTACAGAGGAGGTGGCTGTGGGCAAACTGTTTCACATTTGCCAATGCTCATGACTCTGTTGAGATCCCACTTTGTTTAAACTCATTTGTTCACTTAAATGGCTTTTAAGCTGATATCTTAACACGTGTAGGTGTGTGTTTGTGATATTCAGATATCTGCAAAGCCAGTCCTGCATTCAGATACGAAGAACAAATTGAAAGTGGGAATATTTTTGGCTTAGCTTTTAGCACACTGCCTCCATAATGCACATTTCAATTAATGCTTTTTCCTCTGTGTGTGTGTGTGTGTGTGTGTGTGTGTGTGTGTGTGTGTGTGTGATAGCAAAGTATCGCTTGTATTATTTTATCCAACGGAATGATGTACGGCTTTAAGGGATGGTTTTTTGGAGTCTGCGCAGCCAGCAGATTGCAGCAAACACCAAAATGTTTACATCTCAGCTGAACTAATATGGTGTCACAGTTGCTCTTCACATCTTTTAAAGCTTGCTGATAGCACAAGATCTTTGTTAATAATTTGATTCAAATCCATTTATATATATAATAGCATAAAGAACCACTGGATGGATGCCAGTGAAGCTTCGTAAATAATGTTCACTGACAACTGAATAACATTTGGAGACAACCCAATTCAAGATGGCCGTAAAGTCTAATTGAGCCTCCAAAACACAAACTGTCTGTAAAAGTTAAACCTGCAGAAATCCAGCTGGAGTTCTGTAGCTGAGAGTCACTCACAACACATTCTGAGTGTTCACAGAATGCCTGAGAGCTAGCTTGAGATTGTGCGTATTGTAACGTTTTCAAGACTTGAGTAAGAATACTATTCACTCCATCATTTCTCAACAAGGTCCAAGTGTGAAACCCACGCGTTGAGGGTGATTTGCATTCCTCAAAGAATATTTGTCATTTTGTAAAAAAAAAAAAAAAATAATAACGTTTTGGAAAATGTTATCTTTGTATTAATTTTATTGCCTATATTTGATTTTTTTCCCCATCAAATTTAGTGTTTAAATGTTGTAAAACAGTTATGATTTTTTTCTACTTCAAGATATTCCTACAAAGAGAGTCTGAACATGACCGAGTGAACAACAACTTATCCTTTCCTCTTGATAGAGGCTCCCTGTTAAGTGTCGTCGTCCTGCTGTGTTGCTGCCTGCTGCAGACGAACCATGTGACCACAGAGGGGCATCATGGGACCAACTGCCATGATGTCTTCTACGCCGTTCAAATAGATGGAGGCAGCAAAGCTGCCAGAGCTCTGGCCAAGCAACACGGGCTGGAGTTCATACAACGATTCAGTGCGTGTTTAAAGCCACTGTTATTGCCTCCACCTGCAGTGCTGCAGCTGCAAATCCCCGTCGGTGACGGTGTCGCCTCTCTCATGTTATTTTTTCTCAAGAGCTGCCAAAGTGCTGACTTCTATTTCCTACTTGAGGGATATCTGACTTTCATCAAATTACAGCAGCCTTTCTGAATATTTTATATCTGATCAAAGATGTGCAGCGTACCACACACGCACACACACACACACACACACACACACACACACACACACACACACACACACACACACACACACACACACACACACACACACACACACACACACACACACACACACACACACACACACACACACACACAGAACAAGGAGACGGATCCACACGCGTTCAAATTTATCTGCAGCCAAAGTGTCTAGTTTGTGAGGAACTCCTGTACGAGCGGTAGCTCCGACGGCATGTAGCTGGAGATGATTGGTCTTTAACTATCTCCCTGAGTTTTCATCGCTCATGCACACATCTTTGCATTTCCCAGAGAACTATGTGTGATTTACCCACATCAATCCTCTAAAGTTTACTTTGGATGTTTGATCTAGAATTGTGTCAGCTCCCTTAAAAATGCTCGGGGTTTCTCTAAAACCCAAAACTATGGTGCAGGTCCCGGCTGAGGGTGTGGTAGTCTGAAGGTACGACACCTTAAGGTGTGATTTGTTTGACTGATAAGTTTAAAGAAAGATCTGGGATGTTGGGAAGGTGTGAATGTAGAAGGAAATCATTTATTTATCGTCTTCCAGTTTAAAAGCAAATGATTGGGACAGACACTTTGTTTAAGAAACACAGCCTAACGAAATCAGTGAAGCTGTTAAGGACATTAGTGAAACTTGATTTTTTAAACATGTACACACTAATAAACTGTTACCACATCTTTGTAACTCACAGTTTTATGTATAAATTGCTGCAGCATGTGACATACTGCCTGGAGAGAGAGGAGATGAATCCTAAATCACACGTTCACATGTGACATTTCAGCCAAGTAACACATAACACTTATTTTTCTGCAGTCATACATTCATTTAAAGAGCTGAGGTGTGTGTGTGTGTGTGTGTGTGTGTGTGTCATACATTCATTTAAAGAGCTGAGGTGTGTGTTTGTGTGTGTGTGTGTGTCATACATTCATTTAAAGAGCTGAGGTGTGTGTGTGTGTGTGTGTGTCATACATTCATTTAAAGAGCTGAGGTGTGTGTGTGTGTGTTTTGACAGTATTGATTAGAGTTATTGGGAGTGTCTGACGGCCCGGTGTGAGGCCGTTCTCTGGGGAGTGTGGACGCCGCGTCGTTTTAACCTTGGCCCTGCTGCTCTGCTGCTGCCGCCTTATTCATGAATAAAACATGCCTTTGACCTTTATCAGGAGCGTATTGGACAGTCCACCCCCATGTCTCCTCTTTGCCCGCCTTTCTCTTTTCCTCGTTGTCCCTTGTGGATGCTCACAAACACCCTGGATTTTTTCCTCATCTTTTTTTGTTTAATGCAGTTTTAACTCATAAAAAGCATCAGAGAAACCCCTTTCAACTTTATTATTTTGTTTTTAAAACCTAAAAAATATGGACATGTCTCCTTTGGCTTCCAATTTTCCGAGATTAAACCATGATGTCCCTTTACAGACAGCTTTTTTATATGTTTATAGCATTTTTTTCACACCTTTTGCGCGCACGCACACACACACACACACACACACACACACACACACACACACACACACACACACACACACACACACACACACACACACACACACACACACACAAACACATGTGGAAAGAGAGAGAGAGAGAGGAGCCCCCCTG
>NC_091745.1:52018127-52040627 GCF_043380555.1 Nothobranchius furzeri
CGTCACAAAAACAAAAAATGTAAAAATATAAAAAATAATTTAGAAAATGGTTAAAAATATATTTAAAATGAGCAAAAAATAGTCAATTGTAATTAAAAAATGTTAAGAAAGAGAGAGAGTGACTAGGAAAGAGGGAAATCAGTGGATCCTGAGGAAGGTAGAATAGAATAGGTGGGGAGAGCAGAATAAAGAGAGAGTGGTGAAGGTCATACAAAAGCCAGCTTGAACAAGTGAGTCTTCAGCTGCTTTTTGAAGGAGACCACTGAGTCCACTGATCTCAGGCTCAGGGGGGGAGAGTTCCAAAATCTGGGGGCCACAGCAGCAAATGATCTGTCACCTTTGGTTTTAAGCCTGGTACGTTGCACAACCAGTAGGCTTTGATCACTGGACCTCAGGGACCTGCTGGGGGTGTAGGAACTGAAAAGATCACCAATGTAAGATGGTGCTTGTCCATGTAAGGCCCTATAGACCAGAACCAGGATCTTGAAATGAACCCTGAAGTCTACTGGTAGCCAGTGAAGCTGGAGGAGAAGCGGGGTGATGTGGGTGTGTTTGGTTCTACAGCCGCCAAAGGCATTTTGCAGCCCACCCAGTCATAGTCTCTGTTTCTCCAAGCTGAAGCCATTCAAATATCTACCTACTACAGGTATTAATTGTTGTGAGATTTCCATATAACTTGACTTCAGATGATTTGGACTTTACGGGTTAGGGTTATGTCTGATATGGTGGCACAGTGGTTAGCACTGTTGCCTCGCAGCATGAAGGCTGCAGGTTTGAAACTCGGCTGGCCTTTCTGCGTGGAGTTGCGTGTTCTCCCCATGCATGCGTGGGTTTCCTCCGGGTACTCCGGTTTCCCTCACAGTTCACAACATGCCCTATAGGTTATAACTTGTAAGTCACTTTGGATAAAAGTGTCTGCCAAGTGAATAAACATAAACATATTCTATTGATGTGTTTGCACTGTGTGATTTTGGCCCATGCCTGAAAACGTCAGGTCACCACTGAACCATCAAAGTAGATGTAACCAAGAAGGGTTTAATGGCTGACCCCGTTTAGCCCCCTACCAGACCCGTTCATCCTCCAGCCTCCTTCCTTTCATGGTTTTTTGCTCTTCCTCAGCTGAGCCTGCGGAGTCCTCGGTCCCTATGGCGCTGTCTGCAAACACACGCAGCTTTTTTCTCCATAGGGTGGACTACCTCACACAGCTCTCACACACTGCCTCAATGACTCTTGATGTCTGTGTTTGTTTTTGTTTGTTCTTTATGCTTTTTCCATCCCCTCGGTTGTGTTTTTCTATCCTCTCTTTATGTTTGTTTGCTGGAAGCTTTCAGCACCAGCATGGCATGAAACGCCTGTGGATTCTTCACTGAGACGACTCAAAGTCCAACACTGAAGTTCTCAGAAAGTGTTTCTAATAAAAGTGAGATTTTACTTTTTTTTAAAGTTGTCATGGCTTTAGACAAAAGTAATTGTTAGGTCATAGATCACATTAATGAGAACAGTTATAAACTCCTTTAATTACAATTACTGGCTTGGTTGGTGTATGTTACAACTGGTTGTTTTGGTTTAGTTTTGCTGACTCAACGTTAGTGGCTGTTAATACCCCCGCCTTCAATCCAATCCAATGAATGTAATTTTGGAACATTTCATAACTTTATGCGACATCAACACATCACAAAATACACTTCATCTTTTTTTACATTAGGTCTCTAAGAAAAGCATTCCTGGATACACCAACATGGAACAATTAACAACGTGACAGTAGATTTAAAATGTGTTTTAAAGGTTCCAGATCATGCTATTTAAAATATTTCAAATTCAATTCAATTCAAAATTCAATTTGAGAACAAAAATTGGCACAGTATATGATAAAATATTACCACTGGCACTATGTCATTTATCTTAAATACGAGTTATTTTTGCCAGCCTGAATTTATACTCAGAAATAAAACGCATTGTTCAGCGAAACTCCGCCCACTCCCACTCCGACTAAACGTGTCAGCGTCTTAGGCGAGTCAGTTGCTGTGTTTGCCTTGGCACTCCAACCACTCTACTGTTACATGACACTTGTCGACTACATGTGCTGGCCAGGGGAGACAAGTTTCAGACCAGACACAGGGCTTGATGACAAAAATAGCGTCCATAGATGCTTCGCAGGATTTTCAAAATAAAACTCAAAATTTGCAGCTGAGACAGGAAGATGCGAGAATGCAGCTAAATAACAAAAGCACATGGTAAAAAGCTCCAAAAGGTAGATTTTCTATGATATGGCCCTTTTAATTGTCTTCGTAAAAGAGATTCTAATACAGGTAACACGTTTTTTTTAAATGATTTACTTTTCATTCAGAATATTTATAAGTTCAGAAGATTAAAATAATATTTATTTGATTGTTGCCTGTTGTGCAAGCTGACCTAACAAAGGAATGCTTTACAGCTATACTTGTCTGCCTCTGTGAAGGATGCATGGATGTTTTAAATGTGACAAAAAAGCCATTTTTTATGTTTCAAAACCAGGTAAATAATTCATAAAACACTATTAGTCACAAGCATTTTTAAAGTGACAATTAGTCATCTTGATGAATGTTTCTATCAGAAAATCAACCCACTGTTGGTGGTTGTAGGACCCAGCAGCAGAAATGCCCTGAATCGAGTTAGATTTACTAAGTTTATGGTGTAAGGATTCTACCATTCAGCATTATGTGTGTGTGAGGGTGTGTTTGTGTGCTCTGGAATGGGCTCGTGATTAGTGTTCTCATGATTAGTGGCTGGCTGGTCGGGTTGATTTGTCCAACAGGACTGTGTGTCAGGCCGGCTCAGCGTCCGCACATGGAGAACATGAGTGAAGGAGTGGATAATTGATAGTGACAAGGCGCTCCCAGCCTTAATTGCAGCTGGTGAATTAGATTACCTTTTCAAAGTGCCTTCATTAGCAGAGGGAGAGCCACACCAATGGCCTCCTGATTGGCCTCATATTGTTTTCCTGTGAACTTTCTCTGGCAAGATGAGGAAAGATGTATATGTGTGTGTGTGTTTGTTTGTTTTTGGTTGGTCTGAAATTGCTCTCTAATTTTCATATTCACAAGTTAAATTGCCAGCATGTATGTGTGTATACTGAGCTGGTCCAGTGTCAACGGTGTCAAAACTCACTCATCAATATCACACCAAATTTTCCTCCATTTTTTCCTTCTTTTTTTACAGCTCATTGGCTGATTATCCTCTCTGTGTGACAGCCATGATTGAAAAAAATAAAGTAACTTCCATTATCAGTATTTCTGTCATTTTCTTTCTATGGGCACAATAAATCAGGACTCCTGGAAGAATTATTGTGTTTTCAGGAACTAACGTTCATCTGAAATAAAAAATGGAATCATTATCTTTTAGGCCAAAAGGCTTGGAAATGGTAACTGGTGTTGTGTTTTATAGAGTTTGGGGCAGCAGTAGATCAGGAGGGAGAGCGTGTTGTCCAGCAATTAGAAGGCTGTAGGTTTGATACCAGCTCCTGCCAGAGAATCCCGCTGTTGTGTCTTTGGGCAAGACACCCAACCCACCTTGCCTGCTGGTGGTGGTCGAGGGGACCGGTGGCGCCAGTGCTCTACAGCCTCGGCCTCCATCAGCGTGCCCTAGGCCAGCTGTAGCACAATGTAGCTCACCACCACCAGCGTGTGAATGTGAGAATGACTGATTGTGTCGTGAAGAGCCTCGGGGGGATGTAGAACACTTTTCAGCCATTTACCATTGGTCAAGCTTGGGGTGATTCTCAATGCCAAGGAACCTTGCCTTGATGTCTTGGCCCCGCCCCGGTTGCCTAGGAGATACGTCATCGGGAGCCGCCAAAACGTGTTCCAATGTTCATGTTCTACCGAGGCGTGTGTTCTCCATTTGTTAGCCGTTTGGCTATCTGAGAGAGGATACACGGGAGGTGTCTTGTAGCCTAGCCTTGGTCAAAAATTACCCAGAATACACCGCGGTATTTTCAAAAGGACGGTGGATCAGAATCCGGCAGCTACTTCGGGGACAATTTTCAAGTTTAAAAGTAAGTCAACTAAATAAAAATGTTTTTTTTTTTGAGATCCAAAGAAGTTATCTATTGTTGGTTAGTTGCTTAGTAATTGCAGCTTTGGTGACTATGAGTAACTCACATAGATTTTTAATTTAATAAACATATACACAATTTAAAAAGTAAAAGACTTGTTATATATTTATATTGAAACTAATACATATAAAATGTAACGTTATCTCCTGATGCTCCCGTGTCACGTGACATTACGTGTTCCCGTGCAAGCAGCAGTCATGTGATGCAAGTCTGTTCCATTTAACCATTTTCTTTGACCAAGGAAGGACAGTGTCCTTGTAAGCAAGGATCCTGACCTCGCAAGGCCAGGTGCCTTGACATTGAGAAACACCCATGGTGTTTCAATATGTTTCCTGACTCATATGAATCCTGCTTTTTTCTAAAGTAAATCTTAAATAATCAAAAACTTGTGTATCTTGTCTGCTTTGTTTCTAAGTTGTTGAGGAAATCATACTCAAAGAAGATGAATATCACTTCCTATATCAAATAAACTTTCAACTTTACATGTTGAACCTTGTTCTAGGCTGTTCATTGACCTTAGGCATTACTAGCCGATCCAGAGCACTTAAACCAAACCAGAACTTGATGGGAAACTTCTCACAGTCCACAGTCCAGGGGCGTCATGTATCAACCGTATTTACGCACAGATCTGTGTGTAGGAACTAATTTACTTATTGTGTGGTATTTATCCTTTTGTACGCGTGTGTGAAAATGTTCCTAAACATAAGAAAACTTCAGACCATGCATAGGGACAGCACCTAAGGGTAGAAGGGGGAACTGCAACACAGAAGGTCCCAGTCATCCACACACGTTCCTCATCCACAAATGATTTTACCCAATAAATTAATATTTCGAGGGAAAAACAGCTGTCACATACTTGGTGCTATAACACCCGACGGAAATCTGATATTGCAGAATGGTTGTCGTGTTTTTGTAATCACAATTTTCTCTCTTCGTATTTGTATTATGAGACCTCTCCTCTGTCTCGACCACGTTTATAACCTCCGCAACTTGTTTGCTTATTTTGCACTTTGGCAGAAAGTGTCTCGATCTTGCAAGTTTTCTTTTTTTCCAGGTAGAATGCAGGGAACCCCGTCATGTGCTGAGGACGTAGCGTGACCAAATATGGTTAATTCGGGGCTTTCCTGTATGTAAATGACTGAGAATGGACACGAGCACCTGGGTACGCACAGGTGGCATTTATCATCAGACGAGTGTGGAGGAACATGCGTACGTGAGGTCCTGACATGTTTCATAAATCAGGTTTTGGACTATTCGTACGAACATTCTAAATTTTGTTCATAGGAACAAATTTTGGACATTTTCTACGACCGTTTGATACATGAGGCCCTTGGTAGTTTATCCATTTTACAGCTCCCTTTGGTTCATGTTAATGGAAACAGACAAGTTTACCTAAAATCACAGTACTCAACACAGCACTGGTTGCTGACCAAATAACACCTAAAAAAATGAAATATCACTGGTTTGTCTTTACAACATTAATATGATATAGATTCTGTTGTTAGAAAATATCGTACAACAGTCTTGGCTTGTTTATTATTGTTTATCATAACTCTTCCAAAAGACTAAAGGTGGACAGACAACGGGTGGCCTCTGTGTGTGTGTGTGTGTGTGTGTGTGTGTGTGTGTGTGTGTGTGTGTGTGTGTGTGTGTGTGTGTGTGTGTGTGTGTGTGTGTGTGTGTGTGTGTGTCTGTAGGAAAGTATCTCTGAAACCACTGGACAGATTTTAACAAAGCTCTTTATTGGATACGTTTCTACAACTGATTAACGTTTAGAGCAAACCCAATTGCAAGACCTTATCGGCTGAAAAACTCTCCAACTCAGCCAATTGAAGGCCACGCTTACTGAGAAACTGTTCTTTACTTGTTATTTTTGAAATAAGAGTGGTCACTCTGAATTTAACAGGCAGGCTAAATGTGAAAATAGTATTCTACTCCTATTTCCTGCATTAGCTGTTGATAGAAATAGACAGAGAAACTCTTGGATTACAAAAGCCTGACAATTGCATTTCATAATGTCAGATGTAGAGACTCACCCAACTTGGCTGCTGACGGGAAAGACTGTTGATGGTTTAGCATCCAGGAAATATCAGGAATAGAAATAGCTACTGGAAGCTAACCATTAGCATCAGCAACTCCACCACACAGCAGAACTCCTTTAGGCTTGTGTTATTTAAGAGAAGATAACTTTATTGATCCCACAGTGGGGAAATTTTTTGCGTTACCACAGTACGGACTGCTAGCAAAGTACTACAAATGCGATGAAGGATGCAAAAAAAAAAGGACAAGGCACTATATACTACAGACGCATACACACTAAGCATTGTAGCGTTATGAATATGCCATTTCTGCCCTTAACAGCTGCCCTTTGACACAGTGACAGTGTGCATAAATTGCCAAGGTCGTGCGCTTGCTTGTGATGTTTACATTCTAGCAAAGAAGACAGAAGAAGGACGAAGAACGCTTTTCATTAGTTAATCAAAGAACTTTATTTCTAATAAAGCTAATCAAAACAACTGTTGGTCAATAATAATCAGGTGACTGATCTGTGAAATCACAATGTTATGATTTATGTGTTTAATGAATAACAAGACTTTGGGCTAACTGAGCTAGACATCCTGATCCACATAAGATAAACACATGACACATTGTTCACTCATCCAATCAGAACTTCCTTTCTGATGCGTGGCAGAGTCCTGTGGTGTTTAGTTAATCTGTCCACTCTGATTCGCTAAGAATCATAAACAACTAAGCTTCATAAAACAGAACAACACAATTTTAATTCAGTTCCAACGTGAGTTTCAACGTAGTTCAACTTGGTTCAACGCAGTTCCAACCAAGTACTCGACCAGCTCTCAAATCCATCTGATGTCCATCATCGCTAAGTGAAGTACAGACTGGCCAGCTGTATTTTCTACTTTTAAGATGAGAACTGTCAAGCTGGAAAATTCCGTCGTTTTATCAACAAGACGACGGCTTGTACGTATCCATGAGCAGGGAATTATTCCAAATAGTAAATTGATCTTTGTAACAGCACTTATCGTAATCCAGCAAAAGGGAAGAGCAGTAGGCAGGTAATCCCAGCGAGCGAGGTGTCCCAGCAGCCATGCCGGGACCACGGACGTCCAGGGCCAACGAGCCGGAGCACCAACCAGGAGCAGTCGATTCCGATGACGAGTCACGGGTCCACCCCAGGAAGCAGGATCCTCACGAGCTCAGCAGAGGAGAGAGAGCACAGTGCAGGGCACTTCAATGTAGACACGACAAGATTACGTTTCATGTCCTCAAGCAAATAAAAACCTAACTCTATGAGTCCCTGTTGTACTATGTGTAAGTTTTACGTGAATTACCCTTTAAGTGAAGAAATGGATGCAGCCCTCTCTATGTGAGATGCAAAAAGGATGGTGCGAAAAGCAGAAAATGAAAGAACTCTGTCTGGTATCAGCGAATCACCTCACGAACTACACGCTGACAGAATAGAGGCAAAATTGGTTAAAGCCCTGTAAGGTAAATCGATGTAGAAAATCATAACGTTCACGTTTCAATCATCCTGTCAAAGACACTATAAGGTAAACACATGACACATTGTTCACTCATCCAATCAGAACTTCCTTTCTGATGCGTGGCAGAGTCCTGTGGTGTTTAGTTAATCTGTCCACTCCGATTCGCTAAGAATCATAAACAACTAAGCTTAATAAAACAGAACAATGGTAAATGGTAAATGGCCTGTATTTGATATAGCGCCTTCTAGAGTCCTGGAACCCCCCAAGGCGCTTTACAACACAATCAGTCATTCACCCATTCACACACACATTCACACCCTGGTGGGGATGAGCTAGGATGTAGCCACAGCTGCCCTGGGGCGCACTGACAGAGGCGAGGCTGCCGAGCACAGGCGCCACCGGTCCCTCTGACCACCACCAGCAGGCAACATGGGTTAAGTGTCTTGCCCAAGGACACAACGACAGCGACAGACTGAGCGGGGCTCGAACCTGCAACCCTCAGATTATGGGGCGAGCACTTAACTCCTGTGCCACCGTCGCCCCAATGCCATTTTACTTCAGTTCCAATGTGAGTTTCAACGTAGTTCAACTTGGTTCAACGCAGTTCCAACCAAGTACTCGACCAGCTCTCAAATCCAGCTGATGTCCATCATCGCTAAGTGAAGTACAGACTGGCCAGCTGTATTTTCTACTTTTAAGCTCAGAACTGTCAAGCTGGAAAATTCTGTTGTTTTATCAACAAGACGATGGTTCCTTCAGAATAAACGCTGAACTGTCTCTACGTGACGCTAGAAACCTGCCGTTGTACCGGGAGACAATCCTTAGACTGGTTTGTCGTGCTGTTGACGCTGTTTCACCAGTTCCAGCACAAGGAGGGTCCGAGAACCTGGCATCCGGATCTAACACGGAAGTCTCCGCACGGTACGTAGATGGGCATAGATCGCGTCTCATGTCTTCCTCCTGAAGTCCATTGTCGGTCAGTTAGACAAAACAACATCTTGCACTCAGACTCGCCTCTACCAGATGGAGATTCTGAACTGACACACACACACCAACACTTCAGCATTACATTCATCTGCATCCATCATTAGAGAGTTAGTCCTGGTGATTGTTTTGAATAATTATAAAATAAATATTCTTAAACGTCCCATCTCTCTCTCTCTTCTTGTCTCTAATTCAATACAAGATGTTTGAATAAAATTCCCTGTAGTAAAAACAACCTCTTTTGATTCTAAGGGCCCGGTCCAAAGATTAATGATCCAGCCCAGGTTTGGATCAGTGATATCTCTGGACCTTAATAAAAGTGTAAGAATATACCAACTATATTCCGCTACAGCATAATGGATAGGATGTTGTGAAACATTGTGGAAGTAATAATATATAAAAAATATCAGTTGTTCTGCTACAACTACTTTTTACAGTCCAAGTGATAGATATCTTTTAATACAAGTATGAAGATGTAAGCACACATGTACAAATGTACATATTATGTATGGCGTACTGACCGTAGAGTTAAAGTGGCTGGGTGACTCATGACATCAACTGCTGACAGAATGAGTGATCTACAGAAGCGCTCCTTCCTGCAACGGGGGTGTATCAGTCTCTGACTGAAAGAGCTGCTTAGTGCACCCACCGACTCGTGCAGAGGGTTGTTCATGATAAACGTCCGCTTAGCTAACACCCTCCTCTCGCCTACCACCACCACTCCAGAGGGAATCCCAGTACAGAGCTAGACCTTCGCACCAGTTTGTCAATTCTGCTCCTGTCCTTGTCTGCACATCTGCTCCCCCAGCAGGCCACTGCATAGAAAAGGGCAGATGCTTCCACCGAATCATAAAAAGTCCTTAACAGAGTCCTGCATACTCTGAAGGACCCCAGTCTCCTCAGCAGGTGGAGTCAACTTTGGCCCTTCTCATACAAGGTGTCTGTTTTTGTGGAACAGTCCAGTTTATTGTTGAGATGAAAACCCAGGTACTTGTAAGAATCCACGATCTCAATGTCTTCCTTGGATCTTCACCATTGTTATAGGGAGTGACTTCCTCCTGAAGTCTATGACCATCTCCTTCGTCTTGCTGGCATTGATCTGAAGAGCGCTGGTCTCACACCATCCAACAAACTCACTGATGACCCCTGTATTCCTGATCGTTCCCATCTGATATGCATCCGATGATGGCCGTATCATCCGAGGAACTTTGTAGGTGGCACTGATCTGAGTTATAACAGGATCCGGAAGTGTACAGGCTGAACAGAAAGGGTGAGAGAACTGTGCCCTGTGGCGTCCCTGTGCTGCATATTACTACCTCCGAAACACAGTCATGGAGTCTCACATACTATATATTTGTGGAGATAAAACATCTACGTTGCAAAGCAAAAGCAAACAGAGTCAGTAGTAGACTGGCATTGTTGTTAGCCAATCAGACACATGATGTCTGAATATGAAGAAATAAGACTCCAAAACACATTATTTTATACTATAAAGTTTTCTATGGAACATGGAGGAGGACAGTTATTGTGCCAGACAACCTCACCAAGACTGATGATGATGAAGAGGAGGAAGATGACACTGAGGCAGATCCTCAAATTTGTAATATTCTAAAATATTCTAATAATCTACATTCAATCAGAAATGGTATACTTTTTTCCTTAACCCTCCCACTGTCCTAATGTGTGTGACCCCATGAGGAAAGCTGACCATTGAGCAGAATTGATGGTTTATCCCTTGGGTTCATGTGGCAGGGGTGAGGAGTGAGCACCACCTCACCCCTGCCACGTTGACCTCAAGGGATAAACCATCAATCCTGCTCAATGGTCAACTTTCCTTGCGGGGTCACCCATAAAGTCTGTGGGAGGGTTAAAGGTGGAATTTGGAACCCAAACACCAAAGTGACATCTAGTGTGTGGAGGTTGTAGTCGTGGGAGACCAGGTTCACTACAGATACAGTATGTACAATTTTTTTAATTTTAATTTGTTCTAAAATTAGCTAGATTATTCTTAAGTGCCTTATAATTATCTATACTGTTCAAAACTTTTTTTTAATCCCATTAGTCATCATCACACACTGGTAAAATTCATCTCTGCATTTGACCCATCCCTGTGGCGAGCAGTGAGCTGCAGCTGTCCTCTGCTCTGTTGATTCTTTCAGTGTATAGCTGGGGTTAGGCTCCCTATAGATCGGCTCAGGGATCCCGGGAAGAACGAAAAAATGACTGCAAGTCAACGGGGCTAAAAACGCAATTTTCTAATCCGCTTTGCCTTACGCCCTGGATCACATATATGTTGTACTGCAATTTAAATGAAAAGTAATGATGGGTGTTTCAATCATGCCAGTCGCGTACTTTGAGAATCATCAGCTTGTAAAAGTTCATAATTAGCACAACTACACACCAGATATCGGCACATCGCATATGTGATGTCACCACATAATCTCCTCTCCCCTAACGTAGCTGATATTTACCAAATGACCAGATTTATGGTGGTTCTTTCCTCCTGAGGGAAGTTCGCTGAACTTACAGCCCTTTTCCTTCAGTTTTCTCCGTGTCTGGTTCGATAACGTCACTTTCATGAAGCGCATTAGTAGTCCTGGACTTATTTTCACACAAAACCTAAATAACGTTTCCTCCTGTTCAAAAATAAGCGCATTCTTTGTATGAAAAATGTGTCTTTAAAATTCACGGACATCATATATGAAATCCACGGCACAAAATAGAATTATATTATAGCATTTTTAGCCCCGTTGACTTGCATTCATTTTTTCGTTCTTCCGGGGACTGGTCTGGAAGTAGATGGACGTGACTTAGGCTCCTTATTGACCCTCTGCACCTTCGTCACCTGATTACATGGGTCCCCCACATTGGGGGGTAAGAGCAGTGGCGGTTCTACATCGAATTACTCCCCGGGCGAGGCCCCCTTTGAGCGCCCCCCCCCCAACCCCCCCCCCCCCCACCACCACCACCACCACACCACCCCACCTGCACGAACACATGCATGTTTTCTACAAACAGGCATGTTTTATTAGAACGACTATTGAACATTCATTTTTCTAAGTTGCACATATTTACATTAATTACTATGAAGTTGTCAGAATGTAAAGCAATACACATTATATACTGTATCAAAATATATAGAATCAAATATACAAAAACAAACAATAACTAAATATTAAGAATATATGAACATAATAGATAATAAATATTCTAAATAGCAAAAATATTTCACACATAACAAACTAAAGATAATCACTACAGCATTGCACTTAGAACAGAAAACACAAACTAAAATTAAAACCTAACCTTGATGCAACGTCATCAATAATGTCATCACATGAAATCTGCTCCCCTACTGAGTGATTGATACTAATCAGAGCCAGGTTAGTGAGCCGCCCCTGAAACATAGGTGACCTCAGGTATGACTTGATCAAGTTTTGAAAAGCTCCTCTCAGCTTGAGCCACAGTGACTGGCAGAGCAGTCCAAAAGTTGGAGTAGATCTCCAATAGATCTCATGATCCATAATATTTTAGAATTGCCTCTGAAATTGTAATTTAAACTGACATAAAAAAAACTGTAGACTACCAAAAATGCCAACTTTTACAGAACAAATCATGTAAAAATAATCAGTGCAGCCATCTGCAATAAATATACAGGATAGTTAGTGGTGACTGGGGTGTTTTCTTCTGCTTGTAGAGTTGTTTTATTTATTATTATGTGAACATGATCAACATGTGTTTGTTGTTGTTCAGGCAGGCCACAGGCTGCAGCGAGCATTTAACAAATCCTAGTTTGAATCAGTAAAAAAACGATTCAAGGACTTTTTTCGAACCATTTGAATATTCGTTTCAATATTTCAGCCCTATTAGCTCTGTTAGCAATTAGTTGACCGCATTTAACCGTTAAACATGCATCATGCAACATGCATCATGAGAGCATACCTTTATCTTTCTCCTCTTTTTTCTTTTTTTTCCCCCTGAATGGGGCACCTGGTGGTTTTAGCCTTTTTATGTTCATCTCTTCTGTTTGGCTCCTGACTCAGTAAGTTTCCTTTAGTCGGGACTAAACTATTTGACCTTGATGGGGGTGTGACCACAAAATCGTTTTGTTTTTCCTTTTTTTATTCGGCCATTTCACACAATTCAGAGAAACCTGAAAGAATGATAGGCCTGTGTTTATGATATTATGAATGAAATATGGAAGAACGTTAAGATGTGATTGACTTTAGCCATGTTAATACAGTTGATTCAGCCCCTGCACGCTCATTTTGCGCTCATTTCATTTGGGAAAGACGCAGAGGTGAATTCCCCCGCCGCACCCCTCCCCTTCCTGTTCTTCATAGACACACGGTGCACGTGAACGTTCTCAGTCAGCAGGAGCGCCTGCAGCTGCAGGGGGCGCCAACTTGCTGTTTCCAATCCAGACACTGTCATATGACAGATAATAGAAAACCTCGGTGCAGCGCAGATTTCCTTTTTTTTTTTTTTTTTTTTTTTTTACTCAGCGCTTGTGCGCCCCTTTTGTGTCATGAAAAAATGCCGCCCCGGGCAATTGCCCTGTCAGTATAGTAAAAATTGAGTGAAACAAGGATTGTTTGTTGTTTTCTTTTTTGCTTTTTGCGAGCTTCAGCATGGCTTTAATTAGCTCAAGCTCAGTTATGTTATCAGATGAAGTAGCGCACCAAGAAGGAGCAACAGTGAATTGCGAGAGTAAAAGTGGCAACAGGTTGTTGTTTTTGCCAATTTAGCCCAGTTCACTTGTGGGGAGATTCAGCACACCTAGGTGGGGCTCATGAGGAGCGGTATTTATTTACAAGGTTAAGTGTTAGCTAGCTTACAAACGTTATAGCTTACGTTCTCCCTGCTGCTGTAAAAAAGTTGCTGACTTTGCAAGAATTCACCCTGCTGGATTTATAAAATAATGGGATAAACAGTGTTTCACTTTACACTGGAGCTGATTATAAAATAATAAAGAAAATCCAGATCCCAACAGTTTTAGTCACTGGTGGGGTCACCAAGTTCCGATTGTGCTCACACACTGGGATGAGACAAGATATCCCATAACAGCGACACTCATTCGTACCAAATAAATAAAGTAAATTTAAAAAACACAATCCTACATTCGAATGAAATTAATGTAATAAATAATTATCTTGCATTTCACCACAGCGGACAGTAGGATTATCAACACTAAATAAGTCAGATAAACACATCACATTTATCATTTCAGGTCCATCGCAGTCAGACCCTATTGTTCCTCATGAAACATATGAATGTAAATCTTACCCAGTACACGGTGTTTGCTGCAAATCCGAAAATACTTCTAGGGTTGTTACAGTGGCGGCGCCAGGGGGGCACTAGCGGGCGCTATAGCTCCCCCTGGATTAGTCATTGCACCCCCAAGTAAATATTAGATTTTTTTTTTTTTTTTTACAATTTAATTTTAATTTAATGTGTGGATGTGATAATATTTAACATACAATCCAAAAATAATCAGTAAATTATCATATAGATAGTAAAAACTTAAACCAAAACAGGAAATTGATGTTAACCTTTGACCTCATTTTCCACCTGTGAATGAGTGAAAGTTAGAGCTGGTGGTAAAATGGATCGGTTTTTGTTGCCCAAATTTCCACAGGTTCAGTCAGGAAAGACTGAATCTTTGGAAGTGATCTCAAACCCACAAAAACCTACGGATCTGGATGAAGAGAGTCAACCCTCAACCGCCGCAGCAGTCGAGGGTTTTGCAGCTGGAAATGCTAACACTAACGTTAGCTAACCTTGCAACACTATAGATGGTTTTCTGTGTGGCTGTATGTTTATGATTTCATGGAAAAGTCAGCGATTGTTCATATGTTTATGATGTATATTAATGATTGTTTCATGTGTTGTTGAGGTTTTGAGCACGCATGTGTATCTGCTAGTGTTGAAGGTGTTTTAGAGAACAATAGGTACGCATGACCACTTCCTTCATAGCACCCTCAATAAAAAGACTAGCTCCTTCATAGCACCTGCAGAAAAACATTTCTGGAGCCGCCACTGGGCTGTTAGTCCGTTTGATTGAAAAGTTCATGTCCGTCCTCAGTCCACATCAAAGGTATTAAAAAAAACACAAGTTAAAGTTTACATCCTTGTCTGTTAGTGCAGCCACCGCACAGCCAACTATTACCACTTTACTGTGAAATCAACTAAATAAAAAGCAATAAAAGGTTGCAAACTGACTTTGTTTGACTAGTTTAATGGGAGTTTCGGCATGTGTAACGGTCTTTCTGCCAACCATCAGGGTGAAGGGGGCGTTCCCTTGTGAGGCGTGACGTCACGCAAAAGGTCAATACAGCCTTCTACGGTCACAGGTGAAGGTAGGCGAGGCCAGGAATACTAATTTTCTCTGTGACAAAGAAGAGACTGGCTTATTCTGACTCAGTTATTTTCCCATCTATTTGCTTCCTGCAGCTAATGCAGGTGAAGGGGTTGAAGAAAATGTTCAGCATGCTAATGCAACTCAGAGTGACCGATTGTATTTCTGAAAGAACAACACATTTAAATAACGAGATAAAATCCACCTGAATCGAACATGTTATTGTTTTCTTTAGATCGGACTAAAAAGTTACACCCATAATTTCACAACATTAGATGATCTGCCTTTCCCAATCATTTAACTTGATATGACCTTTATTAAATAAAAATACAAAAACCTGAAACTGTTAATGTAAATTTAGTGGTCTGCCTCTGCTATCAAATATCTATCTAAGCTTGTCAGGAGGGACGTTTCCAACACCGTGCTGCTTCTGACAAAATAAACACGGGGAAAAAAGAGAATTTCACTGAAGTTAAGAAGAGGAAGTAGACAACAAGATATCACTGCAGTCATGGTGACATGAGCAACTTCTTACAAAAATGAGTTTCTCTCCAAACTCAACACTCCAAAAACCTTAGCCACTCTTCATCCCCTCCAGCACCAGTTTCAGCTTCAGCCATCCGTCCTCATCCTATTTTCAAATCTGTCTTCAGTCACTGCTCCAGCATAAGCCCCCAGCACCCCGACCACAAGAAAAAAAAAACAACACATACAGGCATCCCCATCTCTGTCTCATGCTTCATTCCCACCCCAGCCAGCCTGCAGCCCCCTGCCGAGTTAAATGGAGTGTGCTGGCATCAGGGGAGCTGTGTGTGCTCAGGTCAGCTCAGCTCAGCTGGTGTGTGATTATTGTCAGAGCCAGACTCCTCTACCCAGGACGTCTGCGCTGATGGGTACCGAGTCACCGGGTACAGCCATCCACCCAGGGAGGAATGAGAAAGCAAAGGAGGGATTGAAACTGAGGGTGAGAACAGGGTGGAGAGAGGGAAGAGAATAGTTGTTGGTAGGCAAGAAGATGAAAGGTAGATGGGGGTGAGGGAGAGAGAGAACAGAAAAAGAGGGAGGAAAAGGAATGAGTGAGAGAAGAGCAAATCATCAAAGGAACGAAAAAGCCACGCTGAGCAAAGAGAGACAAATCTGTCGCAGCAGACAAAGACAAGGGAAGACTCTGAGGGAGTGATAGAAAGATGGAGAGACAGAAGAATAATATTGTGGGAGAAGACAGAAAGGCAGCAGAGAAATCAGCACTGCACAGAAGGAGAGGCTGGAGAGCCCAAAAAATGAAGAAGAGAAATTAGATAGAACATTTTCAAGCGAGTGATGTGTGCAGTGATTGTTTTCTCCCTCTCTTTCCTCCTCTTTCTCTGCCTTGTTCTAAACGGTTGGGATGTGGCCTGTATCTGCCGGCAAGAAGGAACTCAATTTGGGACAATTTACTCTGCAGTCTCAGCCCTGATGCACCTCAGGGACAGAGAATAGAGAGAATGAAAGTGAAGGAAGATAGAATCAGCAAGCCACACACACACACACACACACACACACACACACACACACACACACGCACGCGCACACACACACACACACACACACACACAGACAGACAACAAGCGCCTGGCACACAATTGCCGCCGAGTAGATTTCACTTAGTTAGTTCTAACTCTCCCAGGCGGTCAATACGATTGAGTTCATAAGGCCTGGAAATGAAAAGCCAGGGATAAGGTTAGATAAACTCTGTGCTATTTGATTCTGGCCCACCTCTCTCAGAAAAACCCACACAAGACAGACGGCTGGAGGGGATGCAGTGCAGTCAGGTGGTGCAAAGGGTGATTTAGGCTGAATATGTTTTGACCCTCTCTCTGTGTTTTCAGTGGCGTTGCCGTGTTTATAAATACAAATGCACGGTCGTCCCAGAGCTTCTTCCTGCATTCTTAGCATAAACTGAAGTTTATAAGACACGTCACTCAAGATAGATGTCAACCATGCAAATAAGCACAAACCTGACAGTATTTTGCATTTTCATGCTTGCAGGTTGGCAGCCTGGAAGGTCTGTACACTCTGAGAGACAGCAGGGGGCGCCCTGACAGAGTCACCTTTGAGAAGAGGATTGAAACTACAGCAGGGGTAAGTGTTCCTAACTGGCCTGATAAATACAATAAAAAATTTGCAGACATTTGAGGATGCTGGAGGCAAGGAGGAGGCGGACTGGGGTTCACTGTCTGTGTAACGCAGCGGGAAATAGATTTGTAACTACGGCAAATCAGAGTGTTCAGCTACTTAGACGTGACTGCTTGATGCATTTATCACGGCCGTGTTAGGGGGAATTCACACTTTGGCATCAGTTCTGATTTCACCCAGCGTGTTTATGCAAATGCAAGTTCATCTGATGTTGTTATTTTAATCAGGGTCTGGTGCTGATTAGTAAGAAAGATTAAAAAAGGAGGTTAAAAGCACATTCATAATGCTTATGCTGATTCCACCACCCATTATCGTTTCACGCTCCCCTTCTCTGCCACCTTCATCACCTTCTTAGCACACAATGCAGACTGGGCTTCAGTTGCCAGGGAAACCGTCACCCTCTGAGATATCCCGTGACAGCGCAGGGTGAAGGAGGCGGGATGAGAGGAAGGGTTGAAGATGTAGCTTTGGTCCTGTGTGTTCTCCAGGGTGCAGCAGACCTTTGGCCCTTCTCCAACATGCCCTCTTCAGTCACACACTCGCAGACAAGGCAGACAAAGCAGTAGCTGCACTTTCCTTTACAAACACGTTTGCACAAATAAGCAAAACGAAAACAAAGACAAAAATAAAGGGAAATATTCCAAACTGTGATTTAGAGTTATCATCAGAATCAGTGTGCGTGTGATTAATTGAAGTAATTTATTTGCAGTCTCCAGTGACTCCACGTATGGTTCATGGTTTCATTAAGCTGTAACTTTAATTACTTTTCGACTTTCATAACTTTAGCTGAAAATGAATTTATGTCACCAAAATGTCCCACGCCTCCTAATGAGTCGTACATTTAACGGAACACACAAATACTTTTTGGACGTGGATGAATTTGTATTTTTTTTACAGCTGCTGTTACTTTTGTAAAGGTCCCAGAATTAAGAGCTGCTTGTCAGGTTTGTTATTGATGCCAACTAATGTTGTGTAAAAGCTCAGAAGCATCACCCACATTTTCATTAAGATGTTTTAGTTCTTAAAAGGGGTCAGATTGTGCAAAATGAGGAACAATTATTTTTTTGTGATTTTTTTCATAGATTTTAGCTAATTAGCATTAACTGTTCACATGCACAGACAGTCTACAGGTAAGAGTCTACAGGTAACAGTCTACAGGTAACAGTGGCTGCTGCAGCAGTCTGCCAGCAAGGCGACACTCAGCTGTTGTATTTTACATGTGATGGCTCTGAGAGAATGCAGAGAAAAAGTGACATGCACGGACTGATCATAAAACCAGAAACAGAAGGAATAAGAATGTTTTCTTAGGGGTTGTTTGTCTGACTCGATACCTTGTTTACTAGAAACAGCCTCCAGCCATCTGAGCTGTCCTAACTATCATACCTCTTGCAGTTTCGGTCTAAAATGCACAAACATGTCTGACTGAACTCTGCATTGACCTTTTACAAAATGTCTCTGGTACAAACCCCCCTGCAAGCTGCTGACATACACACATCGGCCCCCGCTAGTGTATTACACACTTAACACACACGTTCAGTAAATCTCTGTTTGCAGTCTAGCGCTTTGATGTTTCCTCCCTGCAGTCTGTTGAGAGGTGGAGCTCTTTGGAACAAGTGCTCGAACCGAAGGATCTGATTTTTAACTTGTTTTGGAATGCATGCCCACCCGATCTCACTAACATATAATTCTATCTCATTTCAATAAAAACAAGTTCAAATGAAAAATGGATCCAAACTGCCTTATACCTCTATTTAGTCCTGTCTTCTGCATCCTTCACCCTCACCCCAACTGACTTCATGTCCTTGTTCACCAAATCCATAAATCTCTTTTTTGGTCTCCTTCTCAGCCCCCTGTCTGGTGGCTCCAACCTTTGCATCCAACACTTGTTGTCTCTGCTCTAGACATGTCCAAACCATCTCAGTTTGCCCTTTCTGACTATCTCCACAACATCTAACATGAGCTGTCCCTCTGACGAACTCATTCCTGATCCTATCCTTCCCCATCACTCCCAAAGAGAGCCTCAATATTTTGAGCTCTGCAACCTCCAGTTCTGTGTCCCATCTTTTCCTCGTGGTATCTAAATCATGCTACATGGATGGTCTCACTACTGTCTTGTACACATCACACCTCCAACATCAAGCCCATGGTCCCTACCTCACACAGACAGACAGTTAAACCTTATTGTGCTCCTTTATAACCCCCAAATCACAACAAAACACACCTAGCCCTGAAGCATTAGGTATTAGGATTAGTACTTTCATCATAAACCAGTCACATCCAGTCCTATACACGTCTACTGCCCTCTGGTGGAGGGTCTATAGGCAGCTCTTTTATTTGTTTATAACTATTGTTTGGGTTTAAAATTACACATTAAAACAAAACAGATTAATGAATAACTTTATTGTTAACATTAGCCATTAAATAGTTCATTAAACATACTTATAATATGACCATCAATGTTTTCCATTATTTCAGGCTTAAGGAGTTTACTTTTAATACTTCATATCCTAATCTACTTAACAATACTTTATACTACTCAGAAATAATGAAATAACATCATGACTGTTATCTTTTGTCAGATATTGCATTGCTCCTTTGATGTCGGTAGACTTATTTATGATTTTTAGACTACATGTTAAGATTTACATTCTTCGACTGTGCTCATATGTTTTTAAGTGAAGAGTTAAAATACTGGACTTAAGCTTTAGGAAACTGTCTTCTGAAGTTTAATCAAACAATTTATTTTTTAGCCTCCAGCAACAAAACTGGCTAACCAGAGGGTTGATTTAGCACAAAGCAACATTATTTACATGTTTTCAACTATCTGTGATAACTAAAATCCTTTAGGCTGACACAAGGCTTGGACTTTATAAAAGAGGTTGTTATTGATCAAATAGAGAGCTTGAAAACATAGCTAAGCTGCTTTTCTCTCTCTCTCCCACACACTCGTCCATTTGTATAGAACAGAAAAGAAAAAAAAAGAATTCTCCCGCAGCACTTCCTCACCATAAAGGCGTGTGTTTCTATTTTTGCCTCTAATTATATATATATATATATATATATATATATATATATATATATATATATATATATATATATATATATATATATGTGGTTTAGACTCCAATCACATCCACAATCTCGCAGCCCTATAAGGAGCTTTCACGCCTTTTGGTTTGCTTTAGATGTTTAATACCCCCTCTCTTTTGTGTCAGGGAGCTGGAGAGGCGTTAAGAAGCGCTGATAAACCCCACTTAGATCCCTTCCTGGCCCGTCACCCTGGCCTGCCGGGCCGCTTTAGCTGGGAACTGATCTGTGACGGCCTGCCACTCAAGCTGAGTACTTCTGAAGGCTGACACAATGGAGTGAGCAGCATAACAGAGCCCAAGGGTGGGTGAGGAGGGAGACAGGGAGAGTGAGGCACGGAAGGGAGAGAAGGCCAAGAGGTGCCCTAAAAGAAGGCTCGAGGAGGGGCCAGAGTGTATCTGCCTATTATCTTTTTTCTCCTTCCCTTCATTCACCACTCACCAGTGTACAGCTTCCACCAATTCCCTGTCTTTTAGTCAGTGGTAACACACACACACACACACACACACACACACCGCTCTGTACCTTTTTTGTCTGGTCAGAGCTTTCAGTCTGGCAGCTTTAGATGATATTGAATAAACAGGCAAAGTGGGGTGGTGGGGTTGAGAACCAGATAGGGATCAGCACTTTCTGTGCCGTCTCGGTGATGATGTCATGTGCTGCGTTCCTCACCGCCTGCCCGGAAAATGGGTCCAAACCAGAACTGGGATCAGGTCTGGCCTAACAGAGCATCAGGAAGCACAGAGCTGAGATTGACAGGCTCACAGGCGCAAGGCAGGGTGGGGTTGAGGCTGTGGAGGGGGTGGATGTGTCCACTGCCGGTGCATTTGCCATCCCTTTCCCAGGAGGCCGTGTGCAGGGTAGTGAAGCCCAAAATGTCAGGGCTGATATCTGTGCAGCTCAGCTCGGCTATCACACCGCTGCAGCTGCCAGCCATCCACCACATCCACTCATTCATACAGAGACAACAGTGTTCACACACACACACACACACACACACACACACACACACACACACACACACACACACACACACACACACACACACACACACACACACACACACACACACACACACACACACACACACACACACACACACACACACACACACACACACACACACTCTCTCTCTCTCTCTCTCTCTCTCTCTGTCCTCCAATACCTCTATCATTTTCCCTCCTTTTATATGAATTTGTGTGTTTATAGCAGTTCTATCTCAGCTCTTTGGTTACTGTCAGTTAAAGTCTTTGAACAATTTAAGATTTTTTCCTCTACATTCCTTTTGTCTATTTATTTATAAAAACTGATATTTTAAAGGATGCATTTCATATTTGATAAAAAGGCTGTACCAAATATGTTATTGACATGTGTTTTTAATGTCATATAAATTACTCTCAACTGTATTTGTGGTGTGTGTGTAAGTGTGTGTGTGTGAGTGTGTGTGTGTTTGTGAAAGAAAGAAAGAAAGAAAGAAAGAAAGAAAGAAAGAATGAATGAAAACGATCTTGTACATAGCACCTCTCAAGATAAAAATAACCAAGCGCTTCACAAGACCAAAAAAAATTTATATAAAAAAAGAATTGAAAAAAATTGTTCAAATGAGAGAATTTTTTTTATTAGAAAATGTAAGGAAAGGTAAAAAGAAAATGAATAGAAAAAAGGAAAATCCATTGTATTCCTGAAAAAGCAGAGTTGGTAAAAAGAGCAGAATAAGGAGAGGGTGGTGATGAAGGTGGCACCAAAGCCATCCTGAACAGACGAGTCTTCAGCTGCTTTTTAGAGGAGTCCACTGATCTCAGGCTCAGGGGGAGAGAGTTCCAGAGTCTGGGGGCCACAGCAGCAAATGATCTGTCACCTGTGGTCTTTAGCCTGGTGCTGCACAACCAGTAGGCTTTGATCACTGGACCTCAGGGACCTGCTGGGGGTGTAGGGACTAAGAAGATCACCAATGTAAGATGGTGCTTGTCCATGTAAGGCCCTATAGACCAGAACCAGGATCTTGAAATGAACCCTGAAGTTGACTGGCAGCCAGTGAAGCTGGAGGAGAAGCGGGGTGATGTGGGTGTGTTTGGAGAACTTGGTCAGAAGCCGAGCACAGGCATTCTGAACCACCTGTAGACGGTTCAGGGAGGTTCTGCTCAGACACGTGAAAAGAGAGTTACAGTAGTCTAAGTGTAAGGAGAGGAAGGTGTGTGTGTGTGTGACAGTTGGATGATGAATGTCCTGATGGTGGAGAGGTCAGTGTCACAGACAGCATGTCCTCTGAGCTTAACCTTGAACAAACCTCCCTGAAGAGA
>NC_091745.1:52043127-52135627 GCF_043380555.1 Nothobranchius furzeri
AGAGACTGTGATCTATTGTTTGAATCACCACATCTACCTTCACAAGGACCAGCCTCTTATCAGATCAAAGCTGCAACCAGCGGCCCATGAAAGAAAGTGTGTATGTATGTATGTGTGTGTGTGTGTGTGTGTGTGTGTGAGAGAGAGGAGAGAGAGAGAGAGAGAGAGAGAGAGAGAGAGAGAGAGAGAGAGAGAGAGAGAGAGAGAGTGTGTGTACATGTGCACAGGACAGAGGTGTGGGTCAGATGGGAGTGTTATGGTTGCTTTTAACCTAGGACAATGGCACTGTAAAAGAGAGAGCAAGTGAGCACTCTTTGAAGTAATGAAGAGGGAACCTACTGCTCTCCACAAAGACTCTCCACCTGCTAAGGATTTCCCTTTTTCCACAATATAATCAAACATACAGATGCAGTTTACTTTTCTTTTTCATCATCTCACTTTCACAAAGATAACATCTACTCAGAAATCTGAAGGACTGTCAATGTGCAGCTGCGAGGTGGCATCATGATGGTTCTAAAAAAATAAGATGTGGTTATAATAATAATAATAATAATAATAAAAACAAAACAAAAAAGAACAAATAAAATCACCAAAACTAATGATTGTTATTGTTGTTATTTCCAGGTTTACTGGGTGCAGAGGCAGCACTGTCATTATAGAGACAAGCGGGCTTCCCTGATGGGACGACACCACACCAAGACTAAAGGTAAGATCTTTCTAGAAATGTTAATCCATGTTTAGAGTAGATGTCCAAGTGGCTAACAGTAGGTATTGAGAGCTTCTAACTTCAAACAAGGTTTTTGTCAGGAGGTTGAAGGAACACTTTAATGTTTTCATCAATCTAACTGATACTTCTGCAGAGATTAGAGAGTTGGTGTATTAAACCTTTGTGGCAGTATGGAGAAACGCCGCACCATGATCCGCTTTATACAACCTCCACTGAAAGAGTACAAAGTGAAAGCCTGTTTGTAATGTCAGACATGTTTCTGGTAAGTATTGAACTTCATCAAAATGGCGCTTTGTGACGGGCTCAGATCTTTTATTGACAGGTTTTTTGACACAGCTAATGAACCTTAGAAGAAAGTGGGATATACGAACAAAATCTTCAAGAACGCCAACAACAACATTTTCAAAGGCTCACAACCATTTCTGCACCAAGGTTTTGCTTATATTTCCCAGTGACATCTTGATGGCTGCAAACAACGAGTAACATGCTAAACCAAAGAAGCCCAGTCGCCTTCTTTTGAACCCTTTGGATTGCAGACAGTGGGGAATTCACAGCCTTAGTACTGTTGGATCTTTCTGCAGGTTTTGACACTGTTGATCACAACAGTCATTTGTGCAGCGTTTTTTCACAGACTTTTGCGACTCCATTGCTTTCCACGCTATAATTTCCCCCTTCACTGGCTGGAAATTGATTAGTCATATATATTTAAAAACAACAGCCATCTTGTTTGGCTGTTTTACTGTCTGGAAACATCTTCTTGAACAGTGGTCTCGCATGGTCTGTAGCAGATAATGGCAAGGTATGTTCTACAGGACTTCTAGCTGGCAAGATATCGGCGCGCACAGACGCAGCAGCTCTGAGCTCATCACTTAGGCGTTCTACCATGTTTTGTGTCATCTTTCTATGTTTTATTATGGACTATTGCGGAGCGAAACTCATGCACAACCGAGGGTATACAGCATTGGATACAATTGCCAGATGCCCACTACAAAGGAGTATCAAAGTTCCCACAACATCCCTCCGAATATAGCGAGGCCACTGGACGCTCCGTGGATTGTTGTTGGCTTGGTTAAGTGTCGTAGGAGATGGAAGGAATGCAAACAAAAGCGGGGCTGCCGGTCTGGCCTGCAAGCCAGACTAAAGAGGCAGCCATTCAAACCACCGATCCCAAGCATTTTCCTGACCGACGCACGCTCTATTGTCAACAAAATCGACAAATTGGATTTACTACTCACAGCTCATTCACCCGCTCGGGACTGCTGCGTTCTGGTCATGACGGAGTCCTGGTTACGAGAGGACATTCCTGATGCGTCAGTACAACTACACCGCAGCGACAGGAAAGCTTCAGCTGGAAAACATAGAGGATGAGGTTTGTGGATCAACACACACAACTGGTGTTATTATAAAGCTATTATAAAATCTTGAACTTAACACCCTTAAGACTGTGGAGATGGTCGTGGATTTTAGGAAGCTTACCGCAGTGCTTACGCACTTCAAGAACAACAGGTTAGCACCGTGTTCAGGGCTGTTCATCAGAGGAAAGCGGCTGGTCCAGATGGTATTCCTGGCAAGGTGCTGAAGAATTGCGCAGAACAGCTGTTCGTGGTATTTTCCACATTATTCAATCGCTCCTTGTCTGAAGCTACGGTTCCATATTATCTGAAATCAACAACAAAAGCTCCACTCCCCAAGTCTACTACAATCAACAGTCTCAATGATTACAGACTGATAGCACTCACACTGGTGGTGACCAAGTGCTTTGAGAAGCTGGTGCAAAAACAGTTTGACAGCATATACAGCAAACAGGTCCACTGAGGATGCCATATCTAATGCTCTCCACTCCTCTTTGCAACATCTGGAGAACCCCGGCACCTCCGTTAGAATGCTTTTTACTGATTTTAGCTCTGCTTTGAATACCATAATCTCGAACATTCTTGTAGCCAAGTTGATCAATCGGAACCTCCCCCCTACCACCTGTGGCTGGATCAAAGATTTCCTAACCAATCGCTCACAGGCTGTCAGGTTTGGTGACAGGTAGTCATCCACTCTGATGCTCAGCACTGGTTCCCTGGTTCCCCTCAGGGCTGTGTGCTAATCCCCTTGCTGTTCACCATCTACACCGGCGGCGACGGTGGCACAGGAGTTAAGTGCTCGCCCCGTAATCGGAAGGTTGCTGGTTCGAGTCCCACTCAGTCTGTCGCTGTCGTTGTGTCCTTGGGCAAGACACTTAACCCACGTTGCCTGCTGGTGGTGGTCGGAGGGACTGGTGGCGCCAGTGCTCGGCAGCCTCGCCTCTGTCAGTGCGCCCCAGGGCAGCTGTGGCTACATTGTAGCTCATCCCCACCAGTGTGTGAATGTGTGTGTGAATGGGTGAATGACTGATTGTGTTGTAAAGCGCCTTGGGGGGTTCTAGGACTCTAGAAGGCTCTATATCAAATACAGGCCATTTACACCCATGACTGCATTCCTATTCATAGCTCTAATAAGATCATAAAGTTTGCAGATGACACCACTCTTGTAGGACTCATCCATAACAACGACGACACAGCATACAGAGATGAGGTTCGCCATTTATCAGAATGGTGTGATGATCACAACCTCTCTTTTAACATCAAGAAGACCAAGGAGATGGTTATTGACTTCCGAAGGAGTAAGGATGCCCCCCGCCCTCTCTGCATTAAAGGAGCTGAGGTGGAGAGAGTTCCCTCCTTTAAGTTTCTCGGGATTTACATCTCTGAGGATCTGTCATGGACAATCAATGCCACTGCCTTGGTCAAAAAAGCACAACAGTGGCTACACTTCCTGAGGATCCTGAAGTGGAATAGGCTGCAGACCAACCTCCTGGTGTCTTTCTACCGAGCAATCATTGAGAGCGTGATGACTTACGCTATCCCTGTGTGGTACGCGGGGTGCAAAGTAGCTGACAAAAACAGATACCAGAAGGTCATCAGAGCAGCAGAAAAGGTGATTGGATGCACCCTCCCCTCCTTGGACACCATCGCCTTGCAGAGGTGTCTCACGAGAGCAAGGACCATCTCCAGGGACATTAACCACCCAAACCTCTACCTTGTTGCCATGCTGCCCTCTGGGAAAAGGTTCAGATCCCTCAGCTGCAGGACCGACAGACTGAGGAACAGTTTCTTTCCCTGGGCTGTTAGAACCCTGAATGGACAGAAAAATCAACTACATTGATACTATTTATTGTATTTTGTACTGTCTTTGTTTTTATGGCATGGTGCATATTGTACTTGTTTTAGCTATTTTTTTTTAGCATTTTTAGTGGACACCTAATATGAAGCACTAGGAAATTTTGTTGAATGGACAATCATTTAATGACAATAAAGGATATCTACACTATCTACACTGCTCTACAATGAATGTGGAAAACACAGTTTATGCACGAATTGGTCTTAAATTACTCGCTTGATGAAAAGCATGTCTGAATTTTAGGGACAGCATCTGTACTGGTCAATATCTTTAAATGTTTGCAGCCCTCCACATGGCATAGACATTCTGCAAAACACACACACACACACACACACACACACACACACACACACACACACACACACACACACACACACACACACACACACACACACACACACACACACACACACACACTTGTTCATAGTTCTTAATTTGGCTAGTGGGATTATAGATAATAGGATAATAGGATAATAGGATTAATAAAAATGAATAAAAATGTTTAATATGTATTTATTGGCACTTACCGTAAGTCCTCTAATACAGGCCCGGGCCTGTATTTGACTCAAGCTCATCAAGCTCCAGGCCTTTATTGGAAGGAGGACCAGAATTAGAGGCAGGCCTCTATTTCTATTTGAGCAAAATGAACTAATGGTTCCCTGGAGTTTTTGACAATTAAAATTGCGCCCACATTTTCAAAGTTAAACACATTTCTTTTAACAACAGTAGTTTCTGCTTCTGCCCTCTCCCCCCTCCCCCTGCGCAGCGGCCACAAACTCACTGATGCGCCTGCAGCCTTTCAGAGTTCTAAACATTAAAATAATTATTTCATTTTCTGTTCCTCACTTCTGATTACCTTCAATGGTGTCTGTTTGTTGCAACCACCAGGCACAATAACTAACTTGTTTTTATTTGACTATTTTTCTGTCCTGCCTGTTAATTATCTTCCAGCATCTCCTCTCAATCCTAAAGAAAAACTGCTACCTGGCTTCATATATATTCACCTTATGAGTTACCTTTGAACTGCAGTTCTAAAAGACCTACTGACCGCAAAAACAGCGGAGTGCTCGCTGCTTGGCGGCCGCATCAGTGATCGGTGCGTCACCGGAGCAGAAGGTGATGCGCCCTGCTCCACAGCAGCGAAACGCATCAGGCGCAAATAAAAGACAGAAAACATTAACGGAAATGAGCCGACATGAACGATCGCGTGTTAAATTTGTTTTTGAGGTGGCGACACCTGATTTGATAATGTTACTGTGGCCGTGCTCAGGACGCAGATGTGTGGAGCGCGTCAACAATCAGAGCTTTGCATGCGCAAGCTGGTTAAGGTTAGGATGGGGGTGAGGGGAATGGTAAATTGCAAGAGGGAAAAGGTCACAATTTGGTTAAATGTCTGTTTTACGGCGGGTGTTAGTACCGATGCTCTGGCACAGCCCCCCCCCCAACGCGCAGGATATGATACCCGGCCGTTAATTGAATGCAGGCTAATATTAGACGATTTACGGTATTTATTTTGTATATTGCAATATGTGTTTCTGTTTTCAAGAATTCTGTAATAAATTGGCTTAAAACTAATGCACAAATCACCGGGGCTAATTTATACATTACTTGCAGCTGGTGGCCTGTCATCAGAATTGCACATTGTGCACAAAATGCATGTTGAGGTAGTTTGGAGGGTTGCAAGCATGGCCACTGTTCTTGATATTTCAATAAAAACTATTCCGTGCTTCTCTATATACTTATCATAGCACTCAGACAGGAGACACTTGTACCATGTTAACTGCAGGCTTCTTTTATTAGTATACTCTAATTCAGTGGTTCCCAAACTTATTTAGCCGCGCACCCCCTTCTATGTCCCGACCATGTCGACGCACCCCCCCAGCCCCCACATCAGGGCATGGCTATATATATATATATATATATATATATATATATATATATATATATACATATATATATATATATAGTGTAGTCAATCAGAGCAATTCCACTACTGCGGTCGTGCTCCGGCAGTGCGGCGCCGTGCGCCGCCCTCTGTTCCGGCGTCCGGCAAAAATAGAATCGATCCTATTTTCGCAGGACGCCGGAGCACCTCCGCAGTAAATGGACAGAAATCACAACTGCCCAACAGGAAAAGGAGCAAGCACAAATTCCGTTTATCACAATAAATCGATGAACAAAAGGCGTTTTTTGTTTCATATGCACAGGTTTAACAACTTTTAACAACTATCAATGGCGGCTGAAGTTTAAATGCACAAAAGTAAGCCATAAATACAGTTTCTACTATCAAAGTAGTCACACTTTGTTGATTCAAACACTGCTGATCTCTCAACACAAATGATGGGCAGATTAAACAGTTCATGCCGATGCTTCTCCCACACAACGGGTGTTTGGATCTAACTTCCGCGTTTATTGCTCGGACTGTATCGCAAGATCTCGAAAATCCTGCGCATGCTTGTTTGCCCCCCTCAGGTCTCCGCACCGGAGCAGAGTCGTTGTAGAGCAGGTACCAAGAAAAATTGAGTTCGGAAGCGAGCGGCTGCGGAAGGCGGGGGCGGACCGGAGCGGAGGTAGTGGAATTTGGGGGTTAGAGTTGGCACAAGTCAACTGATTATTCTTAGTTAATTATTAGGATTAGCATTTCTCCTTGGGGGAAGTGATCAGCCTTATATCTACCTGTTTTTTGTATTTTTTTAATCTTGTAATAAACTTTTTGAAAAATAATTCACATTCCTGATTCTTAAAGGTCCTTTTTAAAGGTTTGAGTGGGAGCCCCGACCTAAAACAATAGGAGCGGTAAGCATATTGTAATTACAGGTTCCTGAATTTTCAGGACTTGCTTTACAGTTTGTGACAGATTAAGAAAAAGATACCTTAGGTGAAGAAGCTAGTCTTCTCCTCTCCCGTGAGTAACGAGATATCTTAAGGATTGATAAGCCAAAACATTAGTAGGTTAAAATAGGCTCTGTTTGCAAGTGTGAAAAAGTCTTTGCCAGCGTGGGAAGGTTGGATTAATTAGATTAATTGATAAATCTATGTTAGCCTGATCAACTAACAAGAATCATTTTCTAGTTACCACCGCCCACAAAGCTGACAGAGGCGCAAATTAATCCTAATATTACCCAAAGAATTGTCAGCATGACTTGCCCTCAGCTGAACTTTCGCCTCAGTATTTAAAACCATTAAATAACAGGAGAAATCAAAAGGAAAGTGTGCTATCACAAAATAACGAGTACGGCATATCATTCGCATCTTAAAATAGGACACTGATTCTAATTAGGGAGTCCAAACCAGGGTCTAATACAATAAAACTCACCGACGCCCCACGAACCCTGAGAAAGCAGCGTAGTCTTAGGTTCTAACGGAACCAACAAATAGGACACGCTCGCGACACTACTGATCACAGGATTATAATATCAAGTAATAACATTGTCATTTCACAGATTGATTGAACATTGGGCTCACATTATTATTGGTAATAACAAAATTGTTGATTATGTGTTTATCAAAAGAGTTCTTCATCTTTGACTTGAGCTGTAACAGAGGTGAAGCCGTTCAGATGAGCAGAGTGCACGAAAGACCTTGGCCACTGTCTCATGTAGATTAGCCTGTCAGAGACTTTATGCCTCTGCTCGAGCAGACGCAGGAGATCATGACCTTTAGGTCAAAAACAGGACATTCATGACGCTACACTGCGCTTGTCTGATCTGTGCAAGCTTTGCATCCGGCTGTGTCTCCTCTGTTGTTTGATTTATGCATATCTGCACTCTGTATTCGCCATGCTGCATGAAATAAAAGCTGTGGGACACCAGTCACCTGACTTCTGCCTTTAAGATAGAACTCCTCTCAGTCTGAGGATGAAGCATCTGCAAATTTTGTCTCTTTATCCAGGCAGTACTGGGCAAGTACTGTGGGTGAACGAAGTTAATCAAAGGCCCACTGCTGTGCTGTTCCCCACTCCCAAGTGGTATCCGCTTTGAGCAGCTCTCTGTGTGAGTTCTGCAATGTGAGGGGGAAAACTTGCCCATGTAATTAACCATGCCCACAAAGCGTTTCACATCAGCAACATTTTTAGGCGTAGGTATGTCAGTTATTGCTCTGATTTTTCCTGGATCTGTTTGATGCCATTGGCTGTCACAATGTGTCCCAGGAACGTTTCTCTCTCCACTGCAAACTGGTACTTATTGTTGTTCAGCGTGAGCCCTTCCTGCAGTAGCCTCTCCAACACACGATGTAGTCGTTGGTTGTGCTGTTCTCAAGTGGACCCGAAGACCAAAATATCATCAGCATGGCAGACTGTACCTTCGAGACCTGTCAAGATCCGGGTCAGCTGCTTCTGGAAATGTTCCGGTGCTGGCAATATCCCAAATGGCAGTCTTTTGCAACAGTATCTCACAAAAGGAGTAATAAATGTGGTCAATGAACCTGACTGAGGATGTAGGGGTACCTGGCAAAAACCTGCTAGCATCGAGCTTTGTTAAGACTGTCGCTCCTGCCAGCTTGGCCAGGGTTTTGTCGACCGCAGGTAGTATGTGTCTCTCCATGCAGACATCTTCATTTAGATGAGTTAAATCTGAACAGATTCTCACATTGTTGTTAGGCTTAGGGGCCACGGCTATTTCCGCACACCATTCTGTAGGTTCCTCGATCGGCTAGATAACTCACATCTGCAGCATTCTGGAAATGGATTACTGATATCAATTAGTACTGACAGCGGACAATGTTTCTTTCTCAATACTGACAGATTTCAGGTAATCTCCTGGCTTTCTATGTCATTTTGCACCTTGTTATCTACCTTTTCCATGTGTCTTTTCACTTTATTACTTATAACTCAATTTATGGACTTAAGTGTTTAGATGTCTTTGTGGGAATTAAATACTTGAGTTTATATTGACATGTGGTAGAAATTTAGTGTCAGTATCTCACAATGCCCTTAACCCTTTGATGCATGAATTATGAAATCTTCAACCATGATTTTTTAACAATTTTTTTCATTCGTCTTTAGGTGTGAATGAAACAAATTTCAACAAATATTTTTTGTAAAATTTTATAATTTACAAATAATTTATTACATATCCACCTCAGTGGACAGCGTGCATTCTGAGCATGAAATATGTTGGCTTGACTTGCTGAAGCTCAAATGGAGGGGCTCAAATGCAATAAAGTCTTCAACAGCTGTGCTTAATAGCAAAAACAAATAAATAACAATTTTGAGTACCTGTCCACTGTAGTGACCATTATGCATCAAAGGGTTAATGATGAAAATGCTGATGTGCCAAATTATTATTCTCTTAAAAACATTATAAATTAATTACAGAAATAATCTTCATTCTGAGTTCAGAGATGGGGATGGGGATTGTTGGTTGGTGCATTTACATGTTCATGCGTGTGTGTGTGTGTGTGCGTGCGCGTGTGCTCGCGCGTGTGTGTGTATGTGTGTGTGTGTGTATGTGTTTGTGTCTATGAGTGCATGCATGAGGGTCTACAAGTCTGAAAACATGTCCTAAATTAAACATCTCACCATTTCCAAAATGTTCTTTTGTTTCTGTTTATGGATTGTCCTGAGCGTGGTGTTGGCACTGTTAGCCGACGATCCTTCAGTGACTGGAGTGGCAAATCTGCTCAATCAGAAAACCTCTGGGTCAATGTTCTGCCCTAAACTTTGCATTTGACTTCATGGTTTTTAATTATTTGGGGATATTCATTCATTTTTCATCAAGCCTGTTCACCGTGGTTACCAACGGTGTTCTGTTTACCCCTCCCTCCCTCGTGTAATTGGGAAACCACTACAGAGAGCCGGAGTGGCCAAATTACCTCAAACATGTTGTAATGGCTTCAACAGTAAACGTTAGGGTTAACATTTAATTTTGACGGTGACTTCAGCGCTAAAAGTTTTTCTGGTTCCGGTTTTTGATGTTTTGCTATGGTCGGGGCGGAAATCCCCGAGCATGTGGGCGGCGGTAAAGACGCGCGGAAGAAGTCTGCGGTGTCCGCCTATGCTAAACAAT
The DNA here is from genome assembly GCF_043380555.1 of Nothobranchius furzeri. Classification (NCBI taxonomy): domain Eukaryota; kingdom Metazoa; phylum Chordata; class Actinopteri; order Cyprinodontiformes; family Nothobranchiidae; genus Nothobranchius; species Nothobranchius furzeri. Next base: position 52,053,070 of record NC_091745.1, read on the forward strand.
AATTCCTTATCAAACCGCTGCACCAACACACACTGCACTTCTCTAATAATCTGCTCTCCTCTAATCCTTCCTGCTTCAGCGCTGTAGTGTCGTCCGCTGCAGACATGTTGTTATAACCGCTGCAACACACACACACTGCTGTCCTCCTCTGCTGCGGAGAGGGAGACAGCTCAGTGCTTCATGTGGGCTAAACAGCAACCAGGATGAAAAGTAATCGCACATGCGGAAACCCCCCGGTGTTTGATCCAACTCCCCAATAGGAGGCGGTAGGTGTGAGTTTCAGCTGCCAATCAGTCCATAGTGTCTGCTCGGCACCAGCCGGACCTCCGAGGAAAGTAGTCTGAAAAAAGAAGTCTCCTCAGAACGAAATACACACATGTGAGCCATATGTGAACAAAACATTTGGTTCTGAACGCGTCCATGCTGACCCAGATGTGAAAGCGGCTTAAGTGAGGGAAAATACTAATATGGGACGACTGTGGCAATAAGGAGTAAAATAGTTTAGTTTTGAAAATAGTTTCCAGCTCAAAACAGGAGACTTGACAGGTGTGATCCTGGGATTGTGGATGAAGTCTGTCAGTGAAGCTCTTGGGATCACAGCTCCACCTCTCAGTTCAGACTCCACAGAGCTCCTAGTGTGTGAGTTCTTGTTCTCTTCTGTACATGCTGATCACTTTTAACGTTAACGCAGGAGAGTGTTTGCTGTTGTATTTCAGTTATAATGTGAACAACCACACAAAAAATTAAATTTACTCAAAAAATCTGAATGGATTTTTAAGACCTGCAGCGTGAACGTAGCCTTAAGCCTGATTCATGCTTCTCCGTCTGCGTCAGTGCGGAGACACGCAACATCCTTGCGTGCCTGCCGGAGAGCTCTGCAAGTAAGGGGTTTCCCACTGAATTGTAGGAGAAATTTCCTTAGCCTATGACTCCAGAAGGGTTCGACCTACTGAGGACCATTGTGCCCATTCTACTGGAGGACTTGCCTCCTCATGGGGCCTGTTCAGAGCAGTGTCTATTCAAGAAATATGTGCTGCGGCAAGCTGGACTTCCCCTCAAACATTTGCTTGTTTCTAATAGCTGGATGTTACAACACCTACAATAGCACACTCGGTGCTCATTATAGCTCCCACCTGTCTGAGCTATGAGCACATTATGTTATTTGAATTCTTAATCCCTAGATTTGGTTCTGGCTAAGATCCAGGAGTCAGTATTTTCCCACAGTGAGACACAAAATTAATGTTATGAAAGAAAACGTCAGGTTACAGGCGTAACCCTGGTTCTCTGATTAGCATGAGTGAGTGTCTCACCATGCCACCCTCCTTGCTATTTCATAACGAGGAAGAGATGCACTTTTCATCTCCAAGATCTTGGAAAAGGTTGTGGCTAAACAACTCACAGCTGCTCTTGATGAGCATAACATATATGATGGTTTCTAGTCAGTTTTCCATAGGGTTCATTCCACTGAAACAGCTCTTCTTAGGGTCTCTAATGACTTTCTGACTCACAGTGATGCAGGGGACTGTTCTGTTCTGGTCTTGCTGGACCTGACTGCAGCCTTTGACACTGTTGACCATCACCTGCTACTGGAGAGGCTGAGAGACTTGGGTAGGCCCATCAGCATCTGCTCTGGAGTGGGTCTCCTCATGTCTGTCTGAGCATTCTTCCTCTGTGGCTGTCTCCATGTTTAGGTCCTCCACCACATTCCTCACCAGTGGTGTCCAACAAGGTTCTGTGCTGGGGCCTCTATTCTTCATCCTCTATCTGGTTCCTCTTCAGCACATCCTAAGCTCCTTTAAAGGAATATCCCACCATTTTTATGAAGATGACATCCACCTGTACATCTCCTTTAAGCCCCATGAGATGTCTAAGCTGCAGCTGCTACACACCTGCTTACCCCCAAATTCCACTACCTCCGCTCCGCTCCGCTGCGGTCCGCCCCCGCCTTCCGCAGCCACTTGCTTCCGAACTCAATTTTTACTGGTATGCGCTCTACAACGGCTCCGCTCCGGTGCGGAGACCTGAGGTGAGCAAACAAGCATGCGCGGGATTTTCAAGATCTTGCGATACAATCCGAGCAATAAACGCGGAAGTTAGATCCAAACACCCGTTGTGTGGGAGAAGCATCGAAATGAACTGTTTAATCTGCCCATCATTTGTGTTGAGAGATCAGCAGTGTTTGGATCAACAAAGTGTGACTACTTTGATAGTGGAAACTGTATTTATGGCTTACTTTTGTGCATTTAAAGTTCAGCCGCCATTGATAGTTGTTAAAAGTTGTTAAACCTGTGCATATGAAACAATAAACGCCTTTTGTTTATCGATTTATTGTGAAAAACGGAAGTTGTGCTTGCTCCTTTTCCTGTTGGGCGATGGTGATTTCTGTCCATTGACTGCGGAGGTGCTCCGGCGTCCGGCGAAAATAGGATCGATTCTATTTTTGCCGGACGCCGGAACAGAGGGCGGCGCACGGCGCCGCACTGCCGGAGCACGGCTGCAGCAGTGGAATTGCTCTGATTGACTACAATGGGACCGATTTTGCTCCGGCGTTCGTGTCGGAGCGGAGGTAGTGGAATTTGGGGGTTAGACTCTATTAAAACCTAGATGGCTGGCAACTTTCTACAGCTGAGTGAAGATAAGACTGAGATCCTCATCTGCGCCCCAGACAAGCTGGTTCCTATAATCAAAGAATGCCTTGGTCAGCTTGATTCTCACACCAAACTCTCGTCAGGAATCTTGGTGTGACCTTTGACCCAGCTCTCACCCTGGATTCTCATGTCAGTTCTCTTGTTCGCTCTTCCTTCTTCCATCTCAGGAACATTACTAAGCTGAGTCCCATTCTGTCCCGCTCTGAACTTGAGACTGCTAAGGACCAGCAACGTCCTCTGCTGCCCGAGGATAAACGGAGAAGGAAGTGACGCCACCATCAGCGTCAGCCTGAGGAAGTTTGCAGCCGCAAATGAAACGTAGCGGGAAAAAAAGGTAAACAAAACTGCTTTGTGTTTTAAAAAAGAACTACAGTGTGAAATTAGAGATACGACACAGCAAGAACACACCTAGGATGTTACAAGTCATCCTGCATGTAGATTCTGTGAACGCTCATCCTTTTATAAATTTGTCATTTGTGCAGTACATTTGGACATTTATGTTTACCATTTCTAGGTGGTACAAGTTACACTAACAGGAATGTGCACACCTGGCTGGAACTACACAACACCAAGAGAATTGCAGCCTTTATTTGCTTTAATATTTCAATATTTAATAATAAATAATATTTAATATTAAAACATTGTCAAGCAGCTGTTTATTTCTTTTGTGGGTATATGAACAGTAGCGTTCCACTATGTGTCATGTTGGGAATAAGTTTTACATGACATGACATGACATGACATGAAAGAATCACAGACGGAAACGATGGTAAGTAAATAACAAATAATATTTACTAAGAACGGTGTGTAACTGAAAACGCTGCTCCAAACGGGAACAGGAGGGACCGTGATCTAGAACGGGAAAGCAAACTGGTGTTAAAATCACGAAACCCTGGAACCAGAGAACCTGAACTGGAACAGTTTGGAGAGCTATTCTTACTGGAGATGATCGGTCTTGGTGAGGCAGGGCTGGGCCGTTGGGGCCAAGTGGGGACAGACAAGCAGCAGAGAATGAGGATCCAGGATGGGATGAGGAAACAGGTTGCGAGGCAGACAGTGAGGCAGGTTATGATGCAGGTCCGGAGGCTGGTGGTTAGGCAGGCTGGGATGCGGACAGGACGGTGGCGGAGAGTGTGGAAACCAGGGGGACGGTGAGCGACGTGATGTTGGAACAACAACTCCAGGCGGCGGTGGGTAATTCCTGAGAACAGATGAACAGGAACCTTCAGGACTCGGTAGATCGGGGCTGACTGGATCGGGCAGACAAGATTAAAACTGAACATCAAACGAGACTGCGACTGGCTAGTGTTTACCCAAGATGCAGTATCATCCGACACTGGAGTTGTGTCACACCGCTCCTTAAGTACCCCTGGCCCTCTGATCAGAGAGATCAGGAACAACTGGCTCTCTGACACGCTCACCTGTTAACACAGAACTGGGACAACTGCAGTGTATTAAGTGAAATGAATAGTGAGCAGGGCAGACCGTGACACTATGGCTGTTTGTTCTCCTGGCTATCTGAAGCTCACTGAGGGTGCACTGAGAGTGTATACAGTCATGTATGCACTGTTGTGCATGTTTCATTTTGCATAGTTCAAAAAAGTATTGCTCTTGTTTTGAGAGGGAAAGAGGTTCCATATCCATATGAAATAATTAAGATATAAGAAGAGGTGACAATAATATGCACAGTAAAAAAATCTATCATACATACCTTAGGTTCATGACAAGTTATTATAAAGAAAAAATTTCATTAATGACAGCAGATTATACATTTTACTATTAATTGTAACAGATGCTGTTTACAGTGACATAACACAGCTATAAAGGACACTTTACTCCCTTACCCTGTTTTATATAAAATCTTTAACCAAATACGCTTTCATAATGTTTATGCACGTGTGTTGAATTAGTTTATGAATACCTGTATTCAGATGCTTTGTAACAGGTCTAAACCAGTTTTTAAAATGTTAATGTTTGTCTGGAAGTGCAGTGTGTCTGCAGAGGGATAAGCTAGCTAACATCCTCACCCCTGCCATGTGGACCTCAAAGGATAAACCATCAACCCTGCTCAATGGTCAACTTTCCTGGCGGGGCCACCCATGACGACAGTGGGAGGGTAAAACTTGGAAAATTGGCTAAATTTAATGCAGATGTTTTTTTGGACTCAGGCTGGGTGGGAACACCTTATCTTGTGATACTGAAGTCTATTAAAGTTGTTGTAGCAAAACAAGCTAGGGTTTGAACGCAAACATGGTAACACAACACTCACCCCTCCCATGGGGTATCTCATATCACACAAAAAAAATCTGTTGCTCTGTTTAAGATCACAGCTTCACGTTTCTGTTTATAAATGTGCTTCTATAGCCGACAAACAGAGCTAAAACACGTTGTTTTAGGAGTATTATTCTCATGTCATGCTGTGTTCTTATATATTTATATTGTAGAGACTTACTTGTCCGTGAAAACGTCATCAACTCTGCATCAGACGAGGTATTCCTTAAATTTGAAGCAAGTAAGCAGTAGTCTAACGCTATTGGTTAGTTCTGGTCAGCGCTCATTTTCCTATTGCACGGAGCTCTGCAGGGCAGGGGACATGCTTTGCAAAAAAAATAAATAAAAGAGAGATGTATTACTTACATTTCGTCACAGTATGATGAGACAAAGATAATCAGTCAATGATGAACAGGTGTCTGATTCTAGACCTGCAGAAAAGGGACACACAACCAGTAGCGGTTTTAGGCACGGGCAGACAGGGCAGTTGCCCGGGGCGGCATTTTTTCATGACACAAAAGGGGCGCACAAGCGCTGAGTAAAAAAAAAAGAAAAAAGAAACCTGCGCCGCACCGAGGTTTTCTATTATCTGTCATATGACAGTGTCTGGATTGGAAACAGCAAGTTGGCGCCCCCTGCAGCTGCAGGCGCTCCGTGCACCGTGTGTGTGTGTGTATGGAGAACAGGAAGGGGAGGGGTGCGGCGGGGGAATTCACCTCTGGGTGGGTCCAAATGAAATGAGCTAGGGGCTGAATCAACTGTATCAACATGGTTAAAGTCGATCACATCTTGATGTTCTTCCATATTTCATTCATAATATCATAAACACAGGCCTATCATTCTTTCAGGTGTTTCTGAATTGTGTGAAATGGCCAAATAAAAAAAGGAAAAACAAAACGATTTTGTGTTCACCCCCCCATCAAGGTCAAATTGTTTAGTCCTGACTAAAGGAAACTTATTGAGTCAAGAGCCAAACAGAAGAGATGAACATAAAAAGGCTAAAACCACCAGGTGCCCGATTCAGGAAAAAAAAAAAGAAAAAAGAGGAGAAAGATAAAGGTATGTTCGCTCTCATGATGCATGTTTTCAATTTTTTGAACCAGTTAACTGGGATTTTAACGGTTAAATTTGGTCAACTAATTGCTAACAGAGCTAATAGGGCTGAAATATTGAAACGAATATTCAAATGGTTCGAAAAAATTCCTTGAATCGTTTTTAACTGATTCAAACTAGGATTTGTTAAATGCTCGCTGCAGCCTGTGGCCTGCCTGAACAACAACAAACACATGTTGATCATGTTCACATAACAATAAATAAAACAATTCTACAAGCAGAAGAAAACACCCCAGTCACCACTAACTATCCTGTTTATTTATTGCAGATGGCTGCACTGATTATTTTTTACATGATTTGTTCTGTAAAAGTTGGCATTTTTGGTAGTCTACAGTTTTTTTATGTCAGTTTAAATTACAATTTCAGAGGCAATTCTAAACTATTATGGATCATGATAAAGATCTATTGGAGATCTACCCCAACTTTTGGACTGCTCTGCCAGTCACTGTGGCTCAAGCTGAGAGGAGCTTTTCAAAACTTGATCAAGTCATACCTGAGGTCAACTATGTTTCAGGGGCGGCTCACTCACCTGGCTCTGATTAGTATCAATCACTCAGTAGGGGAGCAGATTTCATATGATGACATTATTGATGACTTTGCATCAAGGATAGGTTTTAATTTTAGTTTGTGTTTTCTGTTCTAAGTGCAGTGCTGTAGTGATTATCTTTAGTTTGTTATGTGTTAAATATTTTTGCTTTTTAGAATATTTATTATATATTATGTGCATATATTCTTAATATTTAGTTAGTTTAGTTGTTTTTGTATATTTGATTCTATATATTTTGATACAGTGTATAATGTATATTGCTTTACATTCTGACAACTTCATAGTAATTAATGTAAATATGTGCAACTTAGAAAAATGAATGTTCAATAGTCGTTCTAATAAAACATGCCTGTTTGTAGAAAACGTGTGTTCGTGCAGGTGGGGTGGTGTGGTGGTGGTGGGGGGCGGTTGGGGGGGGGGGCGCTCAAAGGGGGCCTCGCCCGGGGAGTAATTCCATGTAGAACCGCCACTGCACACAACAATTCAACAGGAGCAAGCTATCACTGCATCAGCCTGATGAGGATAATAAATCACAGTGCATTAAGTGCCAACCACAGCCTTAAGACGTGTGTTGAACGTGCCCAAGTTCATACTTATGAGAGCACCATGTGAGCACCTGTGTGTGTACACGCGCTTGTATGTGTAAGGTTTCTCTATTGAGATTGACAAACCACGTGACTTACGCGCGGTGCATTGTAGGAATTGAGGACGGAGGGAGATTTAAAAACCCGGAAGACACAGTTTTTCTCTGTTGGGCTCAGTGTCTACATCTCCAAACAGTCCTTCTGCGGTGTAAACTAGCAAAGGAATTTAACCTCTCTTAATTCACAAGGATGTATAAAACAAAGGAGACTGCTCCCGGTCTGTACAAAGACAGGCTCGACGCAAAATCTAGAGAAAGGTACGAGGAGAAGATCAAAGGATTAAACAGGCTAGATCCCCACAAACACAAAGACTGGAGCAAAGACGTTAGCGTGTTGCCCAACTTTACTCACACACACACACACACACACACACACACGCATATATATATATATATATATATATATATATATATATATATATATATATATATATATATATATATATATATATATATATATATATATATATATATATATATATATATATATATATATATATATGTAACTATATGGTGCTAAGTGGGAGTGCACACACCCATGAAGTGTTTAGTAATGTCAGATCGCTGCAACAAGCCCAAGTCCAGTTTACCGATGGGTGGGTGCAGGACCTTGAAATGTGCAGAGTCGGACTGAAGACTGTTGTGCGCACGAAGGTAAGTCAACCTTTTTCTCATGTAGATGTTATAATTACTCTCAACAAATCTGTAGATGAAGGTTTCTAATAAAAATCTGTTTTTTCTGTGTGATGTCATTGCTAAAAATAAGAGGTGATTGTTTAATGTGGAAGCTAAATATTTTTTGTTTGTCTCTAAACACTTTGTTTTATAAGGTGAATATTCAGTTAGGTACTTATTTTAGAAATTAATTTAAAAGCTTTTTAACTGGCTTGGAATTTAGATTTTTTTATTTACAAGCTGAAAACACGGTAAACAACACAAATACTCAGTTAGGAAGCATTTGTTTACATATTTAGTTTGAAAGCTACAGATTTAGCTCGTGTTATACTTCTGTTAGGAAGGAGATTGTTGCTTTTTCTAGTAATGTTTAGTTGAATATGTAATTTGCACATTATTTAGCTTAGGAAGCAATAACTTCACTTGAAAAGGTGAATAAAAAATGGAACCTTAAGAAGGTAAAGAATAATTCTGGTATTAATCTTAATCATGAATTGGTGTTGAAGAAGCAAAAAAAAAAATTATTCACATATCAAGTTTGCTAATTAAAGACTTTGTTTTGGAGTCTTACACTTCAGTTAAGAAGGTAACTACCTTTTTGGGAATCAGCATTAAATGTTTTCTATGTAAATGGCACATTATATCTTTAATTTTGGAAGGTGTACAGCCACTTTCACCCATAACCATTTATGTTAGTTAAAAAAACCACGGACTACAGAGCTGTTTTGTGGCAACAGTGAACTTGTAACAGATACACGTGCATGACTTTTTCTTTAAGGTCAGAAAGAAACAAAATAAGCTATAGCTAAAATCTTTGACATGCTCATGACTCATTCAAGAACAAAGCTGTTCTCTGCTCTGTGATGGAGGGATTCTGTCACTTGTACGCAGACCCTGTCAACCCTCTCGTCCTGCCCAAATCCCTTCTATGTTTCCATGATGCATACCTAAGGGATTGTGAACTTTCTGTCCTTCTGCAGCAGTGCGAGCAACGGAAACGCTATGTCACTGTGTCAGAAGCAGAGGCAGAGGCGCTGGAAGAGAAAACCAGGGACCAACATAAATGTGAGTTTTGGCACACAGCAAGAGCGGGAAGAATCACAGCGTCAAACATTCATGCTGTTTTGTCCACCTCCACTGCCACACCTGCATTATCCACAGTGAAGATGTGCTACCCAAACAAAATGTCACGTCCGCTGTCAGACAATGAGCCGGAGCCAATCAAATGGGGGAAAGTGAATGAGCAAACTGCAAGACTCTACTACACCTCACAGACGACGACGCTGCACAGAGGTCTGAAAGTGGAGAAGTGTGGTTTCATCATTAACCCCTCCTTCCCTGTACTAAGTGCCATCCCGGATGCCCTCGTCTACTGTGAGTGCTGTGGAAAAGGCTGCGTGGAAATCAAGTGCCCGTACACACATGACAACCACAACCTTCTGCAGGCCTGTGAGGATGACACATTCTGTTTCACCTTAACAGACGGGATAGTGGAGTTAAAACAGACCCACAAGTACTTCAAACAATTTCAAACACAGATATTTGTCACAAAGTCTGAGTTCTGTGACTTTGTTGTGTGGACGACCAAAGCCTGTGTGAATTCAGGCCTTAGTAAATTTTTATACTTTCTCAGCGGCCTAGTGGATGAGTGTCCACCCTGGGACTGGGAGATCAGGGTTCATATCCCAGTCAGGTCACACCTAGACTTTATAATTGGAACCTAATGCCTTTAAGGGGAGTAAACCACTAAACAACCACTGCTGCAGCTCACTGCTCTGCACAGAGATGGGCCAAATGTGGAGATGTAATTTCACTAGCGTGTGATGATAACTAATGGAACTTTACCTTTACTGTCTTATTTAAGGACACGTTCAAAGTTTAATGGTGGCAGGATCAGGATAAAGAGAGACATATGTAGAAAATCTGGTTAAATGGCTTTTACATCATAATTTATCAATGCCATCCAACCGTCATGGCTTGATTTTGTGTATGCAACAGAAACCCTTTCCAGATAGACATTCTGGAATATGTGTGGACAATTCAGTCCGGTTTTTAACCAGAACTGTGTTTTCAGACACACCACTTTTCTACCTGAACTTGTCCTTTCGGCTGCCTTCACACAGCAGGGAAAAGTTCCAGATGTCTGGGGGGGAGGGGGTGGGAAGGCTGTACCCGGATATTACGTAAACATAGTGCGGCGGGCGTACATGCGTCATTTACCCAAACAAAGCTATTCAGTCAAACATGGCCGACGAAGAGATAGCATTCCTCTCACTGATCGAACTTATGTTAAACATAATTCTGCGCACACGAAGACGCATGAGAGACCAGGATGATGAAGCTCAATGGCTAATAAAGGAATCACGGAAGCTGTGTGAAGCACTCCATCGCGCGTCTAGGAGACGGTACCGTAGGAGGCGAGCTGCCATGGTTCGCTGCATGCAATAGGAGCGAGCTATCTAGGTGCCCACAGCGACCCCCGGTCCCCTCCTCCCCCCTCCCTGTCCGGAACTCGACCTCACCAGTCTGAAGCAGCCACCTTGTCCGTGACAAGTCCGGTCCTGTTACTAGGGGCATCGTCCGGTTTAATTACGGAAAATGTTATCCGGATGTTTGTATTCAGACACAAAGGTCTTACGGACAGAGTCCCGAACATTTCCGTTTTTCATGGCCTGTCTGAAGGGGGCTAGAGAGAGATAGAGACTGGTCATGGTGCTGGTCTTGATGAGCTGAAGGCAGTTCTACTCACTGACTACGTTTACATGCAGCCAATATCCGGGTTATGATCGGGTTAAGGTCGGTATTCGGGTTTCTGAGTTGATCAGAATAACTCATTTACAAGCATAAATAGTAAGAGTTACCTCTAACTTGCATAACTCGATTTAAATGCAGACGTTGGGGTAGCGTCAGGACGTATGGACTACGTCAAGACGCAATATGCGAATATTTCGCTGTCTCTGTACTTTTGGCCACCAACAAAAGACATAATGTTCATACTTTTCACCAGACCGATGAAGACAGAGGTTTCCTCGTCACTCCAAAAGTGTGGTGCTGTGCCACGACCATCGGCCGCGACTCGCCATGTTGATCCCAACTTGTTTACTTCCGGTGTCCTGGTGCATCCAAGACGCCTCGCTACTCAAAAGACCAAGATTCCTTGCGAGCAGAGCATGCGCAGAACACACGCTTTGATGGGATATCCCGGTATGCGTTTACACGACCAAACATTCGGGTTAGAAAAGAGTTACCCCAGGTGTAGTAACCGGGTTTTTAAAAACCCGGTTATGAGCATATCCGGGGTTTTGGCTGTGTTTACATGGCCGTGCGGAACCGGGTTATTGTGAATATTCGAGTTTTAAAAGGGTTACTGGCTGCATGTAAACCTGTAAACACACTCACTGAGTCAAGCTGTGCTTCACAAATGAGATGCTAATTGTATGCTAATGTCATGGTAATCTGCCCGTGGTATTCCTCCTCAGTGGTGAGCAGGGAATGTGAGGCATTTCGCTATTGGTTGGAGACTGAGGATGTCCTTAAATCAGAGTTCGGAACAAGAAAAGGAAAACTACTTGTACATACACATGATAGGTCTGTGTGCTTGCAGGTTCCCAAAGGACACAGTCTACACCTGACAGCCCATCCGAGGAGAGGAGGAGTGACCAGTGCCTCATCTTCAATGACCCGCTCTGGCCCATGCAGTGGGAACTAGTGTGTGTGTGTGTGTGCGTGTGTGCGTGCGTGTGTGTGTGTGTGTGTGTGTGTGTGTGTGTGTGTGTGTGTGTGTGTGTGTGTGTGTGTGTGTGTGTGGGGTCATTGCTCTTATGTGAAAGTCTGTCCTCTCTTTCTGTCTCCATGTTGAAGAATGCTCATCTGACAGGCATAAGTCAGGCATGCTTCATGTGTGACTGGAAAAAGAAACAAAAGGCAGAGAGATAAAAGGATCGAGGAGAAGGTAGGAGAAGGAGAGGGAAGGTGAAGGGGCTTGTCCATGTTGATCTCAGACAGATGTCTGGGACTGATGAGCCTTAGAGCTACACTGACACACAACTGGGCTGAAACAAGACGTGTTCACACCTTCTGCTGTCTCATTTACACAATTCAGCCAAAGTGTGCTTCTGTATCTTTTTGGCATGACACAGTAAATCTATTCAACAATAACATTTCCATTTTTCATTTTCAGCCACTTATCAGGGTTTCAAACCAAGGCGCAAAATAACTGCCCATGAACTGAGAAAAGTCAAGCGTGCAGCTGCCAAGATGCCACTTGCCACCAGTTTGGCCATATTTCAGAGCTGCAACATCACTGGAGTGCCCAAAAGCACAAGGTGTGCAATACTCAGAGACATGGCCAAGGTAAGAAAGGCTGAAAGACGACCACCACTGAACAAGACACACAAGCTGAAACGTCAAGACTGGGCCAAGAAATATCTCGACTGATTTTTCTAAGGTTTTATGGATGGATGAAATGAGAGTGAGTCTTGATGGGCCAGACAGATGGGCCCGTGGCTGGATTGGTAAAGGGCAGAGAGCTCCAGTCCGACTCAGACGCCAGCAAGATGGAGGTGGAGTACTGGTTTGGGCTGGTATCATCAAAGATGAGCTTGTGGGGCCTTTTCGGGTTGAGGATGGAGTCAAGCTCAACTCCCAGTCCTACTGCCAGTTTCTGGAAGACACCTTCTTCAAGCAGTGGTACAGGAAGAAGTCTGCATCCTTCAAGAAAAACGTGATTTTCATGCAGGACAATGCTCCATCACACGCGTCTCCACAGCGTGGCTGGCAAGAAAGGGTATAAAAGAAGAAAAACTAATAACATGGCCTCCTTGTTCACCTGACCTGAACCCCACTGAGAACCTGTGGTCCATCATCAAATGTGAGATTTACAAGGAGGGAAAAAGGTACACCTCTCTGAACAGTGTCTGGGAGGCTGTGGTTGCTGCTGCACGCAATGTTGATGGTGAACAGATCAAAACACTGACAGAATCCATGGATGGCAGGCTTTTGAGTGTCCTTGCAAAGAAAGGTGGCTATATTCAATCAATCAAATCAATCAATCAAAGCTTTATTTATAAAGCGCCTTCCGCAACCCTGTCAGGAAGCCCAAAGCACTGAACATGGTACAGTTGCAAGCAAATATAGTGAAAAAATCAACAATAAAAGAAATTCAAATTACAAAATACAAAATGGAAATTATAAGATAGATGAACCATTCTTGTAAAGGACAAATGAGTGAAACACATTTGGATTGAGTGGATGGATTGAGTGTACCAATGAAAACTGTGGAATGGATTCAACATAATAGAGGGCCAAAATCAAACATGTTCTGGAAACGCCAAGCGGAGGAGGTGTGTTTTTAGGTGATTCTTAAAGACTGGCAGAGAAGGGGACAGCCTAACTGAGGGTGGCAACTGGTTCCAGAGTAACGGTGCTAGGACTGAGAAAGCCCGGTCCCCACGGGTACGACACCTAGACCGAGGGACAGCGAGCAGGCCTTGGTCAGAGGAGCGCAGAGCGCGTGATGGGGAGTGTCTTTTCAGGAGTGTGGCTAGATAGGGGGGAGCACTACCCTGGAAGAAATGATAAACAAAGACGAGTATTTTGAATTGTGAGCGATAGCAAATCGGAAGCCAGTGCAAGGAGGCCAGAACTGGACTGATGTGGTCCCGTTTCCTGGTCCCAGTCAGGAACCTGGCAGCGCTGTTCTGCACAACCTGTAGGCGACGCAGTGTTGACTGACACAACCCTGCATATAGAGAGTTGCAGTAGTCAAGCCGAGAAATAACAAAGGCATGCAGTACCCACTCTAGGTGGGCTCTTGACAGCATATGCTTGATTTTAGCAAGGCGTCTCAGGTGAAAGAAACTGGACCGGATCACAGAATTGATGTGAGCATCAAATTTAAGTCCTACATCAAGTTTCACCCCCAAACTGGTAACAACTGGTTTTGAGTATGGAGAAAGAGGGCCAAGATCAACATAACAATCCACATTCCTGCTGTTGGGGTGAAAAACAATGAGCTCTGTCTTTCCCTCATTCAGATGTAGATAGTTGGACATTAGCCAAGACTTCACCTCATTAACACAGGAGACAAAGGACTGGATAGAGTGACCTTTCTCCTGACACAATGGAGAGTAAATCTGGCAATCGTCAGCATACAGATGGAATGATAGGCCATGTTTACGAAAGATTGACCCCAGAGGTAGCAGATAAATGGCAAACAAAAGTGGACCAAGGATCGACCCCTGCGGGACCCCCCAGCAGAGCCCCTCCCAAGAAGAAAAAACATCACCCAGTTTAACACAGAATGTCCTGTTGTGGAGATACAATCTAAACCAGTCCAGAGCTGACCCTTTGATCCCAACCCATCGTTCCAAGCAATCGAGTAGAATCGCGTGGTCAACTGTGTCGAAGGCTGCTGTCAGGTCTAATAACAGAAGCAGCACAGATGTTCCCTGATCTAGTGAAAGATAGATGTCATTTAAGACCCTCAGTAGAGCCGACTCTGTGCTATGGCCAGACCTGAACCCTGATTGGAAAACCTCAAACAGATCAGAGTCAGCTAAATGTGAGACCAGCTGCTGATAAACGACTTTCTCAAGCAGTTTAGATGTAAAAGGCAGGGTAGAGATAGGCCTGTAATTTGTGATCACAGAGACATCAGCACCAGGTTTCTTCAGGGTCGGCCGAATAACTGCTGCTTTCAAAGCTGCTGGGACCACACCTGTGCTGAGGCTCCCATTGATAATCTGACCAAGTGAAGGGCCAAGGCACGGAAAGGCAGCCTTCCAGAGACGAGGCGGCAGAACATCAAGTGGAGAGCCAGATGGCTTCTGCCTCGCAACAAGCTTATCAGCTCAGAGTATGAAACTATTGAGGGAGCTCAGGGTGGGTGGTGATGGAGGAACTGGAACAGGGTCAACAGAGTTACCAGAAATAGCTGCTCTAATGCCCGACACTTTATCAACAAAGAATCTGTGAAAATCTTCAGAGTTTCCAGCAGCTGTAGGAGACATGGAGCTAGGCTCCTGATACACCAGAACTGAGTTTAGTGTTTTGAAGAGAATCTTAGGATTATTGGAGTTTGTCTCAATGATGTCTGCAAAGTAGGCCATTCTGGCAGCCCTCACAGCATCCTGATAAGCAACCAGAGATGCTCTGAACAACTCACGCGAGACCTGTAGGCCATCCTTTTTCCACTTTCTCTCAGAGGATCTACACACCCGCCTGCAAGCCCGTGTGACATCAGAGAGCCATGGCTCCCTCCTAGGCCTAGACTTGCACAGTTTGAGAGGGGCAACCACGTCCAGGACCTGATTACAAAGTACATCAAAGTGTTGTGAATAGTGTTCAGTGTTAGATGGATCTGGGTTAAAGGTCTCTAACCTTACAGACATACAGTCCACAAACTTTGAAATAGTTTCTGCATCCAGGGCTCTGAACCTAGTAGCTGGAGCTTCACACACAGGGACAGGACATGGCAACGTAACATCACAGAGTATTGGAGAGTGGTCAGAGAACACAGGAGGCAAAGTCACAAGGTTCATGACGGGCAGACCATAAGAGATAACCAGGTCCAGGATGTGACCCCTGGCATGAGTTGGGGATGATACCCATTGAGTCAAATTGAATGAATCTAGCAAATTAAAAAAACCTTTAGCAAGCACATTATCAGGACAGCAGATATGGATGTTAAAATCACCAAAAAATAGGACATAATCATATTTTAGGATGCAGTCTGCCACAAGATCACAGAAATCGTTAAGGAAGTTAGAGTCAGTCTTTGGAGGCCGATAAATCAGCACAACGAGCAAGCAGGGGGAGATGCACAGTTCAAATAAGGACAGTTCGAAGGAAGAAAATGACATGGTGGGTGTTAGCTGTTTACAAGGAAAGCTGGATTTAAAAACAACAACCAGCCCTCCACCTCTGCCCCGTGGTCTGGGGGTATTAAAACACGAGCAGCCAGGTGGTATGAGCTCGAGTAGGGGACTTGTGTCGCCAAACGGGATCCAGGACTCACAGATGCAGAGAAAACCCAGGTCATGCTGAATAAAAAATTGGTCGCATATTGGTCGCTGATTTGTTTTTGTATCGTTTTGAATGTCAGAAATGTATATTTGGGAATGTGGAGATGTTTTATTGGTTTCACTGGTAAAAATAAATAATCGAAATGGGTATATATTTGTTTTTTGTTAAGTTGCCTAATAATTATGCACAGTAATAGTCACCTGCACACACAGATATCCCCCTAAAATAGCTAAAACTGAAAACAAACTAAAAACTACTTCCAAAAACATTCAGCTTTGATATTAATGAGTTTTTGGGTTCATTGCGAACATAGTTGTTGTTCAATAATAAAATTATACTTCAAAAATACAATTTGCCTAATAATTCTGCACTCCCTGTATTGCTGTTTTATGGTGTGGCTGACTCTGCGATCTGCTGCCACGAGGACTGGAATAACAAATGCTGCAGTAACGGGAGTTGTGGTCAGGTTCACAAGGACTCACTGGCTGGAGCGGACTCGATTTTAATACGTCATCCCAAAATGGAAGCTAATATGACCTTGAATGAAAAATGTTGTTGTAAAACCTCTTAAAAGTTTTTCATCACGGAAGCGGCAGCGCTCATTTCTGCCTTCAGTCTGACGGCACAGCGCAGCGTGCGCTTGTTGAATCAGTGTGTGTGTGTGTGTGTGCGGCACAGCTCCATGAGCCGCTCCAGTCACCGCGTCTCGTTATTGGCGCTATTTAAACCAATGTTGTAAAATTACTTCCGCCCAGCCCAGATGTTCTCACATGTGCACCCGTGAGCCGTGGTTCCGCAGGAACGCGTCTGACCTCTGACAGGCGCACTCTGAACTCCAGATCTTCAGCGCGCTGTCAATAGCCTGACACCTTTAGAATGCTGTCCCACAGTCAGTGTGCTAATATAATAATATAATAATGTTAAAATGCTCAGATGGGAATCATTTCTTGATTTATTTTGTTACATCCAAAATGTTCTGTGTGTGAGGTTTACAATGTCAGAACATCTGCATGAGACAGGTGTTTATTACAATCTGCCAGAATGACTCACCACCTTCAGATTCCTCCAACATTGATAAAAATGATCAAATACTGAACTCATCTTGCTATTGACAGCGTGCACAGGCCAGAGCGCTGAAGCTCGGAGCGCATCATTATTATGAAGCTAGGGCACATGCGTAGGACACACACACACACACACACACACACACACACACACACACACACACACACACACACACACACACACACACACATACACACACACATACACACACACACACACACACACACACACACACACACACAAGCAAAATATACTTGTTTTCAATTGCATTTATTGGGCCCACTTACTTTTTCTTAAGCCCACCCACGAATGAGTTTCTGGCTATGGTAATGGTGACATATGACAGACTTCTCTGAGCTATGCAGCCATTACACTTTTCACCTCGCGCACCCCCTAGCGGCAGCTCCACACTTAGGGAATCCCTGAGGTAGGGTATCTATGTTTTTTTGTTGTTTTGCTCTTCTTGTCTGCAGTTTTCAACAGACGAGTTTAGGGTCACTCTGTGTCCGAATGTTGCATATATGCCCAAAGTCATCCCGCTGACCTACGGTTCTAAGACCATAGAGCTTTTGGCTTTCAATCATCCTCCTTTTGCGTCTGAGGAGCAGAGCAGGCTGTAATGTCTGCCCTGTTTGTGCTCTACAGGCTCATGTGGACCACACTCAGATTTTCCAACTATAAAGCAAACTGTTTGGACTGTGAATGCCATTTCCCTGTGTTACAGCATTAATGGCTCTCAGCTGCCTCGAGGGGTCAGAGACGCATGGCCACTTCAGGGGCGCTGTTTTAGGGCATTTCAGTTGGTGACGTTTGCTCGGTTGCCCAGCTGGGTTGCACCCCAGTTTCATGAGGTTTTACCATCTGGATTTTATGGCCCCTTTGGTGGCTCATGAGGTTCTTTCTGCTGGTTCTGAGTTACCATCTTACCCCTTCTTTCCACCGGAGCCGTCAGCAGCACGTTACTGCAGCAGCACGTCTTGCTCGCGTGAGCTGCTGCTTGGCCCTTCCCACGAGACGTGAAGCAGCAGGGGAGCAGCTGTCACCGACCGAGCACGAAGTCACACGAGTGACTTCGTCAGTAAACACAACAACAAGCAGGAGAAAATTACAACATGGCTCCAAAAGGTTTGTGTTTTATGTTCTGTCTGTTTTATAATCGCCAATACGGACCTGAAAAACAAAGGAAACCGCTAGCTACTGTAGGTGATAACTTCTCACTGGGCCGCACAGTTAGTAACTTTTTTTTAAAGTAAAGCAACCGGAAGGCAGTATGTTTCTCTATTCTGAAATTTTCAGGAGCTTCGCTCCGTTTCCGCGTCCGATTTCCTGTCTTTCCTTCCCCAAAAATGTCAAACTTGACCCGTTTCAGAGGCGTTGCGGGTAGAAAATAGAACCGGCGCGTAAGGGCCGAGACATGCTGCTCCTGAGACGCGGCCCACGGCTCCGGTGGAAAAGGTTCTGTTGACCACAGCAGTTCCTATCAGCAGCTATGACGTGCTGCTGCAGTAACGTGCTGCTGACGGCTCCGGTGGAAAGAAGGGGTTAGATTGCATTGTCGGGACAGCTGCTCATGGGGCATTTTTATATGTACCTTCATAGTAGCTTCGTTGTACCGAGTGAATCAACTGAAAGAGAATGTTAGGTTATGCATTTGACCACTGTTATCCTGAAGGACAGGAATGAGGTACAATGCAGGGCTTCCCCCTTCGCAGCCTAGCTCAGTGAAGAGTGGCTTTCGAACTGAGAAATGGTGGTAATTCTGGGTGGGAGGCAGGACCATCACAAAACATTACACTCATTTAACTTTACAGGCATGATTAGATGTGTCTTCAGCCAGGTCACATGAGGGCGTGATGTCCCATAGCGCCTTTGTTGTACCTCGTTCCTCTCCTTAAGGGAACAGTTGTTATATGCATAACCTAACGGATTTTATTGTTCCATGCCTTTAAAGTAACTTATGCTTAAATTTGACTATCTGATCCTGTTCTATGATATAAAGTAAGTAAATATCCATAGTTTATATTTCCGCTAAAGCCTAATTTAAATGTCTTCATCTGCATCGGTCCAGACAAGCAACACTATTATACGTGGACGCAAAAGCTCTCCGACGGTTTCACAGAAGGTGATGGAGACATGCCCCAGTTTTGAACTATCCATCGAAATAGACGGAGACCGCAAAGTTGTGATTGGTCAGGACGATGCTTCCTGTAAATTCGTCAACAGCGCTGCCTTTTCCCCCTCAAAAAAAAAACGAGATATTTAGCTGCCGACACGGAACAGATTGAAGAATGCATTGGTGTCATGGTCTGTGTCTGCATCTCCCCTCATGTGTCTCCTTGTGTCCTCCATTCGTTCTCTAGGTGCTCCTTTTGTGACCTAGCGCCCTCATGTGTCATGTCTGCATCTTCCTCATGTGTCTTCTGGTTTTCCCCATTTGCCCCTAGATCTCCAGCCCTCTAGGTTTCTCAAGTCATTTCCTTTAGTTACAGCCTTTCATGATTTAGTATGTTTTTTCCCATCAGTGTTTATTATTTTTCTCCCCTCTCCCTCTGACTTGTAGTTATGTTTCCTGCTCTTTTGTATTAGGTTTTATTCTTAGGTCAAGTTAGTTTCTCCCCTGATTAGTCATTGCCTTCACCTGGTCCTCCTCCCACACCCCACACACCTGCAGCTCATCTCCCTCTCATCCGCCCTGTCTTGTCTCAGTGTCTTGTCGGTCCATTGTTTGTATTCTGTCAGTCTTGTCTCCAGTGTTTTTGATCTCAGCCTTCTCTAGCCTCCTGTGTTTTTGGTCTCTAGTTTTTGGACTGCCTTTGGATTTATTGGCTCCCAGCCTTTTGGATTTGTTTTATTTTTTGGCTCCTCCAATAAAGGATTTTTTTCTTATATCACATCCTGCCTCGTGTCCTCTTGGGTATCTGCATATTTGGGTCCTAAACATCCCCGAAACGTGACAATTGGGAAAAAAGTATGAAAATATGAGCATTTATTCACCTGTGACTGAAGTTGTACAAAGATATGCAGCAAGCGTTTTATTTGTGGACTAAAAAGATGAGAAACGTGGGTTTAGAGGTGCCGATTGCATGAAGAGGTGGAGGTGGGACAAATTTGTTCATGTTTAAAAGTCTCTGAAATACATAAAAACTATGTAGACACAATAGTAGATTCACCATCGGGGACCAGACACATGACTCTAATGGTAGCAGAATACCTCAGAATAGTGCTACGCCCTATGTTGTCTTTACGACTTGGATTGTTTTGCAACAATCACCAACTGAGAAGACCAAGAGCAAAACATCTGTTAATGTGTGTTCATCTCCCCATTGTGGAGCTGGCAGAGAAGTATAAATAAGGCTTTAGTCACCCCCTGGCCTCTATAGCAAAACAAATCATTTATGCAAGCCTAGACAGTTGGCCAGTAGAGTTGTGTATCCACAAGAGGGCTACCAACCAACGGGAATGGGCACCATTTTCCAGCATGCACTGCGGGGTGACACACTGACACACAGTCAGCTTAGAGTGTACCTTATTACTTACTCCACCTGCTCTGTATTAATACTGAAGAGGGTAAGATGGTTTTAGAGAAGACTGAGTTGGAGACGGGCGTCTCATCAGACAGTGTGGGCCTTTTAATGAAACAATCAACATCTGTAAACTTCTAGGTAACTGTGGAAGAGGAGGGAGAGAAACGAGTGGAGCTAAGCGATTAGTATAGCGTTCTGCTTTGTGCTCCATCTAACTTTTTAGCCTGTTGTCGCGTTAGCAACAATCACAGACACTGGATTCCTGACAGTTTTAACTTGAATTCTGCAGATTTCATTAAAAAGAGTGATTAGCAGCTGAACCAAATGAAGGCTTTTTGTGTGTGCGTGCACAACCGGAACACTGACCTGTTACTCCTTCCTGATGGGGAGAGGAGGCAGGGGCGGGGGCTATAGCCTTTCGAATTCCAAAATCTTCTCTTCCTCTTCTTGTTGACATAATTCTACAGATTCTAGCTTCAGTTGACCTCTTTTTGAAGAATTCCTTTTCCTTATTTGGGCAGTTTGAAAAGGCTCTAAATGGGACAGTACAATCAGAGGGCTTTGATTGAGTTTAGATTGTGTTTGTTACATCATTTGAACAATATGGCAACATTTCTTTAAAAGATTTAGTGTATTTTTCTCCCTCAACTGATTATTTTGTTTGCAAGGGTAGGGTGTGCGTGGCCTGGCCAGCCGACTCCAGATGCACTTGAGTGATGTGTGAGGGCGTAATCTGACAGCGTGAGGGGGAGAAGAGGCGGACGCAGAGTTTCACCAAGGCAACTGGCAACAGGTTGACTGACACCTCAGCTCTCGGGGCAAGATGGAGGGTTGAGAGTCAGGACGGGGGTGGAGGGTGGAACAGAAAGAAAGAGGAAGTGAAGAGAGATGATGGAGAAATATGAGGCAGAGATAAAAGTTATGTGAGTGATTTGATGCAAATAGTCACTTCTTGATTTGGAAATTTTATTGATGTTTTATTTTTAAATGCTGTTAGTTGGTACTGTGTGAAGTCTGAAACATAACTGATTATGTTACTTTATGTGGGATGATTAAATAAACAACAGCATAAAACATAATTTCTAATCATTCAGTAATCAAGAAAAACAGAAAATATATTTAAAGCTCAGGACCTTGCCCCCCCCCCCCCCCCCCCCACCTTCTCTCTGTTGTGTTTACTCAGCCTCTGGTGGATGGAGATATTGATTGAGGGTCAGTAATCTACTCAGGTTTGGTAGCCTACCAAGCCAGAGAAATATGTGTGTGTGTGTGTGTGTGTGTGCGTGCGTGCGTGCGTGCGTGCGTGCATGCATGTGTGTGTTTAGTTCACACAGGACGGTTACAGCTCTGGTGGCTTTGACCTGAATGTGATGCCAGTTTGGAGGAACAACATTGCTGGCTGTGGTGTGGTGGTCAGCATCATTGATGATGGTGAGTCCAACATTAAAGCACTCATCACACTAATGCTTACATTAAAACATTTAACATGTCTATTCTTCCCATACCATAAACAAAGTTTGGTGACGTGAGGTTAAACTCTGCTCTTTGTTGAGGGTAAAGGATTTTTCTAAATGCCTCCGTCAGACACCACCAACCTGCTCCTCCACCTTACCGTCAGCATTTTAAATTCAGTCATGCCACAATGAGAATTCATTTCTGTCTGATTGCTGGGATATCTGGCAACAAGGGAAATGAGAGAGCAGCATCTTATGGGCTCATTCATCAAGAACTAATTGAACCCTCACTAGTCTGGAGTGTTGATAGAAGCAGGAGTCGGTGCTGGAGTGTGCTTTTTTTGGCATGTGGGTGTTAATAGGGCGATTTCTTTTAAACCTCTGATTCTAGCCTGTGTGTGTGTGTGTATGTGTGTGTGTTTGTGTGTGTGTGTTTGTGTGTGTGTGCATGCCTGCGCATGCGTGCTTGTGTGTGAAAGAAAGAGTATTAGACTTGCACCACTGACTCTCCCCTCCACTGAGGCTATTGTGTTCTGCTCCTCCTCTCTGTATTGATTCCTCTGGGCTGAAGCTCCACCACTCTTTCTCTTTCACTCTGTCTTTCCGCTTTCTTTTTTCTTTGATAATTTTCCTACTTCCTTTTTGTTAACTAGGAGGTGATGTTTTACCTCTTCCCACCTTTTTTTTCCCTTCCTTTTCCTCCCTTTTTTACCTCTTTCATTTATGGAGAGCTTGCCTCACAGCTGAAGGATCATGAACACGCTCACCTTAAGCCACCTTTCAATCGATGCCTATTGATTTTAATTTCACAATGAAATAAATTATTTCTCTTTAAGTGAAAGCGCCCATTTCCCCACCCTTCTCCTAGGTGAGTTCACCCACTCAACCCTCCAACCTAGTCCCTCTGGTTTAGAGGTAACATAATTTTCTCTGGCGCCGCTTCTTGTAAACAGTTGAATCATTTAGCGTGCCACTTACTCTATAATCTTGTGTTTGGGTTTCTGAAATTTCTTTTTCAGAAAAAACACGAGATATGCTTTGATGATTTTTAGATTTGTAAAAAATAAACTTTTCAAAGGACAATCAAAAGGAACATAGTTTAACAAGCGCATGTCTGCACTAAACATGGACATTTTTATAGCATTAATCAAAAACTGCGGTCATGCACGTTAACCTGTCATCATTGGGTCATGACTGGTGAGCGGGCTACAGATTCATCAGGAAGATTGCATCCACCCCCAACTTGTCCTACCATTGTTCTACAGCATCCATGTCACCCAGCTATCAACAGAGACCTCTGTCCATCAAGGCCAGACAGCCTTTAAGGACTCCTTTATTGATCTGCACTCAAGCAATTGCGGTCATTGGTACACAGAAGCACACAGAGTACACAGTGGGCTAAAGGATGGAGGTAGAGTAAAGCCTCACTGGACTGATGGAAACCTGAAGGAAGATCATAAAAGGATTTACACCAAGAAAACCATATAAATTAGGGTATGAAAGAAAATTTGAAGGCTGAGTAGAGTAACCTGAAATCATCTGCGTGCTCCCCATGTTGATGGACACCTAATTAAAGAAATGTAAAAAAAAAAAATCCATCCATCCATTCTTCCATATTTCTCTGCTTATCTGGTGTTGGGTCACAGGGGCAGCTATCTAAGCAGAGAGGCCAAGACTTCCCTAGCCGTCAGGCTCTTCGGGGGAATCCTGAGGCGTTTCCTGGCCAGCCTAGAGACGTAATCCGTCCAGCATGTCCTTGTTCTTCTTTTGGGTCTCCTCCCAGTTGGACATGCCTGGAAAACCTCACCAGGGAGGTGTCCAGAAGGCATCCTAACCAGATGCCTGAGCCACTTCAACCTCCTCTCGATGTGGAGGAGAAGCAGATCTACTCTGAGCCCCTCATAGAGGACTGAGCTTCTCACCTTATCTCTAAGGGAGAGCCCAGATACTCTTGCACACCGTCCAGGACCCCCCTAAGGGTATAGAGCGGGTCCAAAGTTCTATGGCCAGGACAAAAACCACATTGTTCCTCAGCTGTCCAATGAACCATCCACTCTAGAACACCTGAATAGATTTTACCAGGGAGGCTCATGAATGTGATCCCCTGTAGTTGGAATACAACATGCGGTCCCCTTTTTTAAATAGGGGGACCACCATCCTAGTCTAGTGGAACTGTCCCTGATGTCCACACCTTATTGCAGAGCCATGTCCACCACAACCACTACAGTGCAACAACATCCAGAGCCTTTAGGAACTCTGGGTGGAACTCATCCATCCCTGGGGCCTTGCCACCAAGAAGCCTTTTGACCACCTCAGTGGCCTCGGTGCCTGAGATTGGGGTGCCCAATCCAGTGTTTCCCCTAGAAGTTTTTCCAGCTGTGTGTGTGTGTGTGCATGTGTGTGTGTGTGTGTGTGTGTTGTGATGGGGGTGTTCGCTCACAGACCGTTTCGGTGCTGTGCGTCAGCCGTGAGAGCGTGTGCGCTCGGGACCGTTTCGCTGCCAAGTGTGCGAGGGTTACATTTGCATACTGTATTGCTGCCATGACAGTGGGGGAGGGGTAATAGAGTACGGGCCATTGTGGCGCCGTGAGTCGGCTGTGAGAGCGGGTGAGGGGGCGTTGATTTCGTAGCTATGGCGCTACAATTTCAAGCGTGACCATTCCTGAGCCCATGTAGGGGTAACACTCCAATCTAAAGTCCCCAGATTCCACTTCCTCACTGGAAGACATGCCGATGGGATTGAAGAGGTCTTTGAAGTGCTGTGAAGCACCTTGGTAAGTAACAGCTCTTTTAAATGTGCTATACAAATACCTTGATCTTCTAGGTACTCCTCCCACCGATCCACTACATCCCGAGTCGAGGTCAGCAGCACACCATCCCCACCCAATGTTGGTAGCACACTGCTTCCCCTCCTGAGATGCTGGACGGTGAACCAGAATCTCCTTGAAGCCATGTGTAGCCAAACTCATCCACCCCTGGGTTTTAGCCTCTGTGACCACTCAAGCTGCATTGTGTTTGATTGCTGGTACCTATCAGCTGCCTCTGCAGTCCCACTGGCCGAAAGAACCTATTAGGACTCTTTCTTCAGCTAGACAGCATCCCTAACCGCCGGTGTCCACCACTGGGTTTGGGGCATGCCGCCATGACAGGCACTGACGATCCTGCTTCCGCAGCGCTGGTCGGCCACCTCAGCAATGGAGGCATGGACATAGGGCTCACCCAGACTCAATGCCCTGGCTCCCCCAGAGCATAATTACAATTCTGTCACTGAAGAGGGGACATTTTACATACCGAGAGCCAGCTTCTGTAGCTAAGGATCAAAATGCCTTCGTCTAACACCATCTCAGATACCACCCTACCCCTTTGACCCCTCCCACATGTGATGAGCCCATGGGAATGGAGACCCACGTCTCTTCTTTGGGCTGTGCCCAGGCGGGCTCCATGGGTGAAACCCTGGCCACCAGGCACTTGCCAAAATGCTCCACCTCCAGGCCAGGCTTCAGATGGGGGCCCCGGTGACCCGCGTCCCAGAACATAAATCTCGGAGAATGCCCCAGCTGCAAAATCATATCCATGATATCGCTTTACATGCAGAGAAAATACACAACGGTTTTCAAGGTCATGTCGGCTGATGTAGGCAAGGTGAGTTCCAGGGGACTGCTTATTATATTGATTAAAACAACAAATATTTCTCCAATTAAAGAAAGTTAAATTACATTTCTGCAAAAGGATTTCCTAAATTTTACACATTAGAAATAGCAGTCAGTTAAATAAAGCAGAACTCTATGTCAGAAATTCCCAACGAGTTTGGAAACAACCTTGGGTGTCTGTTTAGGATGTAAACATATAAGCAAACCTACGAGCAAACACTCTCAGAAGGAGAGATTGATTAATCGCTTCTGTCATATTTTAGAAACTATACAGAGAAATAAGTTGACGCTTTTTTAAGGCAGCACAAAGAAGGATGATGTAAGCAGCATATTATTGAGACAGAGCTGTATTTATATTGTAGTGTGCATATATCAGTTGATGTAGGGAGTGTGATAAAACATTTTATGGCTGATCATGATGGCTAACAGAGCTGCCCTGAGGAGACTGAGCCGTATTTCTGAGATCTCACAGCCTTCGCTGATTGGCTTGTCAAGGTGTGTCCTGGAAATACAAGCACTACTTGTGATGTCATAGCCTTACAACATGACCACAACTGGAGTGTCTAAATGTAATATTAACTCATCAAAGCACTCGGTCTAAAAGGATTTTTCTGCAGTCGAAATGACGCTTTAGTTTTATTAGGTCTTCTCTTGTTAAAACATGAATGCAGGCTTAATTTATGCCTCTGTGATTTCTGTATCAAATTACAAGTAACTGAACAAGCCTGTGTTTACTTGTTTCAGTGTAAATAAACCCAGAGATAATTGTCTTCTTTATGCTTGTGGGCTGTCTGGGTTTGGGTGGTGTCTGTAAAAAGATGAAGCTCATCTTCAGATCAGTGACAGCTGATGCTGGTATTCGGAAAAGCTCCAGGCTGAAGGCTAGAAAGTGTCAGAGGCCTGTTTGTTCATGTTTGTGTGGTATAAAGAACGCTGTCCGGCCATGTAAAAGTGTCTCCGGCAAAAGGAGCGACAGTCAGCGCTTTTTTCCTCCTCCTCTCCCACCAATCCCCCCCCCCCCCCCCCCCCCCCCCCCCCCCGTTCAATCCATCCAGCTGCTGTCACCACGGGGGAGCAGACAATCTATCAAGGCATCGGGATGCATTCTCCTCACCTGCGCCGCGCCTTTAATGAACAGCCAACATGATCCCGGCTGACAAGCAGGAAATGGATGTAATAAAGATTGTTTCTGCATGCTCTTTGCATCCCTGATAAATCACCTCGCTGTGCAACAGATACGGGCGCCACATGGAAATTTGATTTCACGCAGCAAGGGGGAGAAAGAAGAGAGCAGTAGGGGAAGAAGCGAGCTGCTAGTGGCAGGGTCACTCTATTTCATTCTTCTTTTCATCCAGCAGAGCAGTAGAGCAAAATGTGTGGGAGTTAAGTAGAGTAGCTGTTTTTATTTTTGAAGTTTATTATTTATTATATTTTGTTTTATGCTCATGCTTTTTATTCCACCACCATGTTAAGATTGGAACATAAGTCCATAAATAATAAGACACTGGCTGTGTGGATTTTCACATAGACGTCAATCATCAGAAGTGCTGTGTAACACTAATGTGTGCAGTAAGGGGCACCAGAATCTGAGCACACCAGATTTAAGATCAACCCTGAGGCTGAAAACCTTAACATCCTATTTTTTGTAGCAAGAAAGCAAGACTCCATCTATCCTGTAAAGGGCTGCTAGGAGTTGAAGTCTATCACAGCTGAAGTTGGTGAGGACAACAGCACTCCTGCACACGTTGGCAGTCCATTTTCAAGGCAGCATTAGTTTTTTTTTTTTTACATTTTAATAATTGATCAGTTTTGCAGAGTGTGGACAAGTTGATGTCATTCACACATTCACATCACACAAACTCACCGCTGAGGAGGATTAGTTCTCACTGATGGAAGCGCACTGACACCACTTTATTAGGCTTGGACCGCCTTTTGCTTTTAGAACTGTCTTCATTCTAGTTGCCATCTGCTTCAAGGTTCATCATGTTGAGGTTCAGAGATACTGTTCTGCAGAACTTGGCAGGAACCAGTGGTTATTTAAACCACTGTTGCTTACAGAACCAGTCTGACCAGTCTCCTCTGACCTCAAATGACATCTTCATCCACACAACTGCTGTTCACTGGAGATTCAATATGTTTGAAACCATTCTCTGTAAATCCCTGACGATCAGAAGTAGGGATGCTTGATATTGGCTTTTTTTACCGAAATCCAATAATTCTTATTTACAATACCGATATAAACCAAAACCAATATGTGGGGTACCACCAATGAAAAAGGAAACATAACTCATTTAGGTTGCTAACATCACATATCTCCTGTCATGCATGTTTAAGCTTTAAACATGTGTGTAAAATTGCAACTATCTACATGCTTTAAGTACAGCAGATCCTCTATGCAGGGCAAATTCCCAATTATTCACAAGTTGTGCAAAATAAAAATAAAAACCTTAAAAACTAAACCTCAGTTTGTTGTATTTTGGCATTTTGAGAGAGAGAGAAGATAGAAGAGTCATGTTCCTGAGCTGAGGTGAGCACTCTTTCCACACTAACCATCTCTGAGGCAATTTTCCACAGGTGTGGAGCGGAGGGAGCTGCAGGTGCGCCAAATCTCCAATCTGGAGGTCGGGTATAAAGGGAGGATGGAGACACCACACTATGCCGGATGATTACGCCTGTCCCAGCCTCTTGACTGTACTTACTCGTTTTGCTCGTTGGAATTTGATGTTGGATTATTTGGCTCTGAACCTTGGACAGTTTTTTTTCTGATTACGCCTTTTGGATTCTCCTCTGAAACCTGTTCGTTTATTCTGCTCAGGATTCTCCACTCTACACGCACAACTCTCGCCGCTCGAACCCTGGATTTCCAGTACCACGTCCCATCCTCCTCTTCAACGCCTGCCTGTTTAATCTCCGCTGCCTCACCCGCCTCAGCCCTCTGTGCCACTACCTACGCTCACCTAGGCTGCCCATCTCTTCCGCATATCTTGAACAATTAAATGGACTAAAGCCGTACGGCACACCCACACTGGACTTACCAGTGCGCCTTTTGTTCCTGACTTAAAATAGAAGGATTTTTCTTTACTCACCCATTGAAGTCGTGTTGATTGTGCATGTCTTGGGTTAAACATCTCCCTCGAGTCATGACAAGAAGAGTCTGGTGGAATGTAAAAGTTAGGTCATTAAACGAGTAACAACCAATTCTGATATTTTCTGATATTACATATCGACGGATAATATCAGACACCCCTAATAACAACCCTTGCCAGTGGAGTGATTGTGGTCAAGGGGTCAGGAGCTCTCCCTGTAACTGGTGGTTGCGAGTTTGAACCCAGGCTCCTTCTGTGTCAGTTGTTGTGTCCTTGGGAAAGAAACGTCGCCCTCCTTGCCTTCTGTTGGTGGTCAGAGGGACCGGTGGCACTGATGGCATGGTAGCTCTGTTTGCTCCATCCGATTGTGAATGATTGTACTGTAATGTGCTTTGGAATTCATGAATAAAAACAATACAAATGCACATTATTTTAATATTTATTATTGTGAAGCACTTAGACCAGCCCTTCTGTTACTAACAACCATGCCATGGTGAAAGTTACTTCAATCTTTTAACATGATTCTAATGCTCGGTTTGAACTTCGTCTTCACCACATCGAGGTGCATTAAGATGCTGTTATGTTGATCAGATATTTGTGTTAACAAGCAATTGAACAGCTGCCTATAATTAAGTTCCTAGTAAATGTGCATTTTTGTTATCAATTTTTGTGCATCAATATTAGTATATAAGGAACTCTGGGGACTTATGTCATCCTAAGACCAGTTAGACAGTAACACACCTACTAATATTACAGCTCTCTCATTAGTTTGTTACCGGAGTAATCTCTTTAACCCTCCCACTGGTGTGACCCCGAGAGGATAGTTGACCATTGAGCAGGGTTGATGGTTCATCCCTAGGGTCCATGTGGCAGGGGTGAGGAGTGAGCACCACCTCACCCCTGCCAAGTGGACCTCAAGGGATAAACCATTAATCCTGCTCAATGGTCAACTTTCCTCACGGGGTCACCCATAAAGACTGTGGGAGGGTTAAAGCTCCAGCATGCACATTTATGTGATTCCATTTGGAAATGGAAGCAACTACTGGCGTACATGCAGACTGCACTTTTATGCTCAAAAGAGGTTTGTAAAAGGAAATTGTGCTGAAACCACAGGACCTTTCAGGTCAGCCATGTTTATTGCACTGACAATGATCCAATAAACACTGCTAAAACTCCTTGGTAACTAAAAAAACACGTGGTAGGAGTATAGGATGTTGGGAGTTCTGTTACCTCTGTAGTCTGTGCCTTTGACCTGCCACTGCAGAGTTAATGTAACCAGCTCACACAATAGTCTACCAATACAACAATTCTCAAGTAACACAACGATGAGCACTAAAATAACTGACCAAACAAATTTCTGTTTTGGATGAGAATATAACAACACAACATGATATCATGTTTTTGTAAACATAATAAACTCAAACTTCAAACACCCTGGCTGGTGGCAATAGCTGTAAGAGAGCAAACTGATCCTGGTGCTGTGTAGGTGGAGAGCTGATCTAATTAGAACTGCAACACAAGCAGTACTATGTGTTTGTTGGACTGCAACTTGAGAAAACTGTAGCATTTTCTCTTTAGCCGCAGTAGTTCTTTAAATAATTTAGCAAAATATTTGCTGAAATGAACACTGAAAGGAGGGTCAGGCAGGATGTTTTGTTTTGACAGTAAATCCTCCCACTTCTACATGTGTTGATAATTCCATTGTGTGTGTGTGTGTGTGTGTGTGTGTGTGTGTGTGTGTGTGTGTGTGTGTGTGTGTGTGTGCTCGTTAGGAAGCATTCCATTAACAATTGAAAGGGTTGTAGTTAAACAGGAAGAGACTGTCTTGTGAAGTCAACCAAATTCAAGAATGTCAACACAGCTAGCTTAATTTTAAAATACAAAAACAGATATACCTCAGTCCACTTCACTGGTATTGAGCTAAAATATCCATCGTAATCAGCTGACTGTAGACAACACAAATAGGTTATTACTGACTCGCTTTAGAGATAAGGAGCTAAAATCTGGTGTCTAAGAATCACACATACTCCAAGTGCTAACAGATCATGTAGGATCTTGCAATATTGGGACATGGACTGCATGACAGCCACCACAAAGGCACTAGATGACACAATCACAGCATTAGATAGTAAGCAGGGGTCTCATTTATCAAACATTGCGTAGAATCCTTACTAAAACCGTACTTAAGCTCAGCAAAAAAAAGTACTTATGCCAAGTAGGTTTGTGATCTATCAAACATGGAGTACGCATTGCTGCATGCAGTCTCCGCTTCATAAATCGGAGAGTAACGAGAAAGTTTCTCAGCTGCATTTTAGTCACATCCCGCCCTCACCATGCCCACTTTTGTTTTTGTTTATGTTTATGTTTATTTATTTGGCTGACGCTTTTATCCAAAGCAACTTACAATTTATAACCTACAGGGCATGTTATGATCTGTGGGGGAAACCGGAGCACACCCATGCATGCATGGGGAGATCACGCAACTCCATGCAGAAAGCCCGCAGCCGAGTTTCGAACCTGCAACCTTCGTGCTGTGAGGCAACAGTGCTAACCACTGCACCATCATGCAGCCCACTTACTGCCATAAATAGTCAATGCAAAGTGCCTTGTGGATCTCATGCATATACATGAGCCGGCTGTTGCAGCACTCCACCAATGATGATGGCAACCGTAGATCAAGACAGATCAAGGAAGCGCAATTTCACAGAAGCAGAAATTCAGGTACTTGTGGGTGAGGTGGAGAAATGAAAGGAAGTGCTTTTGCAAAACAAATAAGAGAAAATCCATGGAGTGGCACAGCGTTGCTGAAGCCGTCAGTGTTGTGAATTCTTCAGATAGATCTGTGGCGGATATTTAAAAAAAATGGTCCAATCAGGATTCGATCCCTAGACTCCCAGGTGGAAGTCACATGAGCTAACCAGTCAGCTAAATGGAGATCTCCCCTGTTCAACTAGCCAGGGCGCATGATAAATCGGATCACAGTGACAGGACACACTGTCACAGACGCATGACATTCTGTCTCAATCTGTCCCCCTGCTGATATTCTGCATTCCATATTCTCTGCGCTTCAGGCAGTGTGTGTGTGTGAGTGTGCGTGCATGTGTGTGTGTGTGCGCGCGCGTGTGGGGGGTCTTGTTCTGTGTGAAAACGAAGCGGTACAAGCAATAATGCTGCAGGATTTCATAATTGTATCCTTCTCAGCAGCAGCACTGCAGGTGCTCTCCATGTCCAACATGTGCGTAAGCCAGGTCCTTAGTCAACTTAAACTTACGCACATTTTTCCGCTAAGTTTTTTTTGATAAACCCCAAAGTTTGCGTGGAAAGTTGCTTACGCAGTTTTACGACCCTGTTTTGTGCGTAAGCAAGCTTGATAAATGAGGCCCCAGATCTGTATTGTTCCCTTTATAATCCTTTCCAAGGCCTATGTCTCTGTTGATCACAGCATCCTTCCACAAAGGTTGTCCAATTTTGGTCTGTCCACCCCCAGCTGTAACTGGTTTGCCAGTTATCTCACCAACCATGCCCAGCAATTAAAGGCGGAGGACATTATTTCAGATCCACTGATTGTCTCTAAAGGTGTGCCTCAAGGCTCCATTCTGGGCCAGACACTTTTCTCTATCTTCATCAATACTATAGCCGAGGCTGCTGGCACCTCCCGGATTCACTTCTATGCAGATGACACCATTTTGGACACAGGTGGTTCCTCTCCCCAGTCTGTGGCTTCCAGTCTTCAACTCAGTTTAGCCTCTATAGAGCAGTTTTTGATAACCCCCACCTCTGAACACCACCAAGACCAAGCGCATGCTATTCAGCCGAAAACCTGTTGCCTCAATCCCACCCACTATCACTTGTATGAACACCGTGGTTCTGGAGGAGTATGTGAAAACTTTTGGTTGGACTCATCTCTTTCATTCACTACACACATCAATAACCTTTGTGCAAAGTCAAAGCCAAATAAAGCAATAAAGCTTCTTTTTACACTCTCTGGGTACTCCAGCTTTCTCCCACAGTCCAACAATAGTCTTGAGATTTTACCAAACTGACAACCACTTCAACATTTTACAACAAAAGATGATCTCTTTTTAAAATGATCATTTTCTTATAAGACCTTTTGGACTTCTTGTACATATGTGTCCGTAAAAGGTAATCAGTTTGTTGACGGATATTTTAATTATGAAAAAGAAAACAGACATGCAAAAGCACAGCCTCCATAGCTCTACATGCCTCTGGAAGACAGTACCCCGGACTGATTTCATTATAGGCAGTAATCCTCTCACACGTCCTACTGTCCACAAGTAACACACATCCTACTGAAAACACATTCACAGTGTAGAGCCAGAGAAAGCAGAACGAAGAAAAGGGAAAAAATGATTAGAGCTGGGGAGAAATAATAGTGTAGGAGCAGGAGAAATATGTGGGGAATGGTATATAGGAGAATAAAAGGCAGAGTGAGATTGAGATAGGAAGAAGGTGGTGGGGGAGAGTGAGATAGGAGTCGGGAGTGGGGATGCAGATATGGGGGTGGGTGGGTAATTTATGATTTAATCTAATGCATTCTGGACCTGCTGTAAGTCACACAGACCTCAGCTGGGGAAGAGGTGGAGAAATCGAGGGAGAGAGAGACATTAACCTTTCCTTGAAGCAGGCGTGGAGCTGTTTTATCTGACCACCAACCACCTCTGGAAAAGTTCTCCTCAGCCCTCTGCTTCCTGTCACTTTTTTCAGTAGTAGCTTCTCTTCAATGGCTGCATGTCACAGGTACATTATGTAGTTGTGATCATCCATCCATCCATTTTTTGTACCCACTGGTGCCTATCGCCAGCAGTCTTTGGGCAAACAGGTGGGTTACACTCGGGACTGTTCATCCATGGCAACGTAGAGACACACAGGACAATCAAGCGCACACACTCACACCTAAAGACAATTTAGACAGACAGGCCGGAGTACCTGGAGAGAACCCATGTGTGCACAGTGAAAACATGCAAACTCCTTCCAGAAAGACCCCAGGCCAGGTCGCGAACCCAGGCCCTTCTTGCTACAAGGCAACAGCGCTAACCTCTGCACGACTGTGCAGCCATAGTTGTGAACAACTGAGGAATATAAAAAGTAGTGAAGAAAGTCATAACGTTCTTCTAGACATTTATGTTTTGACTAAAAGAAGATAAATTTGAGCAGAAACCAGCAAATCTGAAACAGCAGCGACAGACAAACCAAGAACAAAACAAGCAGCTACACTGTTAGACTGATGAAGTTAGTTTTGGGAAGAGCTCAGAAAAGCGTGGAATATGGTTACAAACCCGATTACAAAATGAGAAATTTAAGGCGGACAGAATTTCACCCCAGCAGATTGTGTTTGTTTTCCACACACTGATCCCGCACCACATTGTGAGGTCATTGTCAGTCTGCAACACAAGCTGTCCAGGGAATCCGTTGTTGCCGCTGGCATTGCCGCTGGCATTTTCAGGCAGTTTTTCTACCTCTTGAAAAAATAAAATATGATTTAGTTTTGATTTTCTGAACCCACACTTGTGCAGCACGTAGCAGAAAAACGACTTTTCGGATTGTAAAACGAACTTGTGCTGCTAAATGAGCGGCAGATACGGCAGCTGATCAGAACAAATCCTAGAAGGGGAGCTTTTTAAATATGCTGTGTTTGCAGCACCTATAATCAGTATCATCAATTATCAATTACTGCCGCCGGTGATGCTTTTGGCACTTTCGCTACTGTCATGAAAAAAAATAACAACCTGATTTTGGTTTTTAATTCTGGTCATATACAGTATATACATGATGTGGTGTACTCTGAGGAACAGCGGTCGTCCCTGAACCATGTCAACGTATTTTAATAATAATAATAATAATAATGCATTGAACTTATATAGCACTTTTCTAGACACCCAAAGACACTTTTCACACACTCTCACATTCACACACTGCTATTGATGGCAAGCTACTTGGAGCCACAGCCTCCCTGGGGAGGTCGGACAGAGGCGAGGCTGCCATTTGGCGCCGTCGGCCCCTCTGACCACCACTAACACAGGCAAGTTGGGTGAAGTGTCTTGCACAAGGACACAACAGCAGGATGGAGCTGGAATCGAACCCATGACCCTCCGATCATGAGGCAACCCGCTCTACCACCTGAGCTACTGCTGCCCCAGTCAGCCCCAGTTAAACCAGTCAGTCTGAGGATACCAGTAGTTTGCTCACTATCACACACACATGTGGTATTGTTTGGGACTATACTCTGATTACATAGTGTTTTCATATCGAGCAGAACTACCATCATTATATAGATCTCTTTTTCTCTGAATTTGCTGCATGCATGTTAGGAACAACCAGAAGTTTTCATAAAAGTAGCATTTAAGTATATTTCTAATGCAAATGTCAGAGCTGTTTTACCTGGCTCATCCACAAAGAGCTACAACAGCTTTGCTGCCATACGAGCTCATTCATGACAGTTTGTTTAGATGAATTTTGACAAGAATAAATAAAAAAAAACTCTGCAAACATCCAAAGCCGAACACAACCACTTTAAACTTTTAACTTTTGTACCTCGAGATTTTTTAATATGTTTAAAACTGTAAACTTCTTTTGCTTCTCCTGCTATTATTATGAGAAAAAAAAATATTAGTCCACAAGGAATCTTGGGATAGGATGGGCCAAGAAAGATACACCAGAATCCAGGAGGAAGAGGGATGTGTTATCTGGTCCCGTTTGTGAGAGCTTTTAAATTTGGACTGCCTTTGTTGCATCACATCCTTCAAATGTAGCCTTCAAAGGATGCATCCCCTGACTTTTTGTTTGGGCTTATCTAAACTCAGATGAGGACCAAGCAAGTAAACTGTGATCTTCCTAAAAGCAGGGCTCTTGGTTGACTTGCAGGTGAACCCTAGTGTGGTTCGCTGATTGTGATGGGCAAGTGGACGATCCAGAAAACCAAATGGAGGAAGTGAATGAGGAAGAAAAAGCACACCTCCCAAATCCAACGAAGCAAAAGTGAACTAAGAAAATGTCACATGGACAGAGGTGGTGAGGAGGTACAGGATTTCCATTTTCAGTCCTCTAATCAATGAGCTGGGTCAGTGTTTGTTTTAGACAATAACCCTCCAAACAAGCAGCTGTTATAACTGCATGATGCATTAGCAAAAGTCCCCTTAATGTTGAAACAAGTCCCTTGACTTGGACACTGTTGCTAAAGCTTTTATTATATTTTTGACTGTCCTTGTTTAATGTCTCTGTTATTGACGTATACTCTGAAGCAGCATCAGAAGCAGGGACCTGAAAAGGTTCAACAGCCTAATAACAAAGGCTGGTTCTGTTCTGGGGACGACTGTGGAACCACTGGAGGAGATAATGCAAAGAAGGATTCTCCAGAGAATCAAGAAAATTATGGACAACCCTGAGCATTCTCTTCACAAGACTGTCCGACAACGGAAGAGTGTCTTCATTCAGAGGCTTCTTCAGTTTCGCTGCAACACTGACCGCTACTGGAGATCCTTCCTGCCAACAGCCATTGTAATATACAATAACTTTTTGATGATTTAATTATTATTATTATTCTGAGCTACTACAGCAATCAATTTCCCTCTGGGATTATTAAAGTATTTTTGAATTGATTTGAATTGAATTGAAAAAACAAACAAACTAGAAAACAAAATATCTGAGTTATGCTAGTCAGATATGAAAAACATGCAGGAGTCAGCATCAGCAGCAAAATCAGGAAACACTATCATGACACCACAGTATTTGTTTGCACAGGAATGGCAGAAGAAGAAGAGAACATAAAGTGAACTTTTCGTACATGAATGTAACTAAGATTTCATTTTAACTCAGTTCATATTTACTGCAGCATTTTTAAAGACACTTCAGAGCAATATGGTTTCAGATTGTGGTCACAGGATTTGACCTTATTTTTGTTTTACCTCCTACCCCCCTCACCTGTACTCACTTTTCTTTGTGATCAAAAGGAACTTCATTCCGCAGGGACATGACGGTACTGTATGTAAATGTAAACAACCATACACACACACACACACACACACACACACACACACACACACACACACACACACACACACAAATGTATGCATTTACGTTTTCACAGTTGAAAGCCATCCTGATGAAATGTCAGTGATCTGATGGGGTCTCATTTATCAAACATTGCTTAGAATCCTTACTAAAACCGTACTTAAGCTCAGCAAAAATTTTTTTACTTACACCAAGCAGGTTTGTGATCTATCAAACATGGTGTACGCACAGCTGCACGCAATCTCCGCTTCATAAATGGGAGTGCAGCGTCATGAATGTCCTGTTTTTGACCTAAAGGTCATGATCTGCTGCGTCTGCTCGAGCAGAGGCATAAAGTCTCTGACAGCCTAATCTACATTAGATAGTGGCCAAGGTCTTTCATGCACTCTGTTCATCTGAACTGCTTCACCTCTGTTACAGCGAAGAGGAAGAACTATTTTGATAAATACATAATCAACAACTTTGTTATTACCAATAATAATGTGAGCCCAATGTTCAATCAGTCTGTGAAATGACAATGTTATTACTTGATATTATAATCCTGTGATCAGTAGTATTTTACAAGTTATTATAATCCTGGACTTTTGCACTAGACACTAATGACACCTAATGCTAAAGTCACACGACACATTTCCTTTTGTCTGATCCAATCAGAACCTTCGTTTCTGGGGCTGGGCGTGGTTTTCTGTGGTGTTTGTATAAACCCTCTTTTGCATGTCAAATTCTGATTTGCCAGTAAACCAAAATATGACAATTATAAAAACTATTCCACGCTACCTTTTCTTCAGTTCAAAGCATTCTAGAGAAGTCTCGGACAGGCCATCCGGACTTCCTCTTCAGCTAATAGAAGCTCGATAAGCTGGATAAAATCTGATGCAATTAACACCTGACAGCAACGGTTCCTTCAGAATAAAAGCTGAACCTCACAACCCCTTCAGGGTCTCGGAGACGCCAGTGATAACCTGTCATGACCTGGAAGCATTCCAAGACTAGCTTGGTCGGCACCGCTGCTTTTCTACCGGCTTCGGTACCAAGGAGGGTCCAAGAGGACCTCGACATTTTAAATCTAACGGAGGCTTCCCCTGGGTACGTAGACCGACAGATGGCGTTTCATGTGTGTTATAAATCCCCTACTAAAGTTTAGAGTGAAACATTCACTCCCACTCAGAACTAACTGCTTCTCCGGATCCGCTGGTTCTGATAATAACATTACACACACACACACACCATCATAATTTCACGGCTCACTCCACCTTAGTTCCTTCAGTTCACAGAGTGTTTAAGTTAGTCTTGTTTAAATTGTGCAGAAATAAATTTCTTAACTATTTTAAACCTGACTCTCTCTCTTTCCTTGGAGTTAATACGAAGTGTCGCTTAATCCCTGCAATAAAAAGTTCTGATCTTCTGGTTAAAATAGTCAAAGATCCATCAGATTGATATTTCATATTTCTATGGAATCTCACATTTTATGGTTCATAAGTAAGATGTAAATGACCCATTCTTTACAGAGACTAACGAGAATGTTTCTCAGCTGCATTTTAGTCACATCCCGCCCTCACCACGCCCACTTTCTGCCATAAATAGTCAATGCAAAGTGCCTTGTGGATCTCATGCATATATAAGCCGGCTGTTGCAGCGCTCCGCCAATGACATGGCGACCGCAGATCAAAGCAGATCAATGAAGCTCTATTTCACAGAAGCAGAAGTTGAGGTACTTGTGGGTGAGGTGGAGAAATGAAAGGAAGTGCTTTTGCAAAAACAAGTAAAAGAAAATCCATGGAGTGGCACAGCGCTGCTGAAGCCGTCAATGTTGTGAATTCTTCAGAGATATCTGTGGCGGATATAAAAAAATGGTCCAATCGGGATTCGATCCCCAGACTCCCAGGTGAAAGTCACACACACTAACCAGTCAGCCAAACAGAGATCTCCCTTGTCCAAATAGCCAGGGCGCATCATCAATCGGGTCACAGTGACAGGACCCACACTGTCACAGACGCATGACATTCTGTCTCAATCTGTCCCCCTGCTGATATTCTGCATTCCGTATTCTGTGCTTCAGGCTGTGGGTGTGTGTGCACGCGTGTGTGTGTGTGTGAGTGTGCGCTCATGTGTGTGAGTGTGCGTGCATGTGTGTGTACGCCCGCGTGTGTGTGCATGTGGGGGGTCTTGTTCTCTGTGAAAACAAAGCAGTACAAGTGATAATGCTGCAGGATTTCATAATTGTATCCTTCTCAGCAGCAGCACTGCAGGGGCTCTCCATGTCCAAAAGGTTTGCGTGGAAAGTTGCTTACGCAGTTTTCCGACCCTGTTTTGTGCGTAAGCAAGCTTGATAAATGAGGCCCCTGATGTGTTATTTTGAGAAAGTTGAGTTAGCCTGATGAGACATCCAAAGCCAACTCCAACCCTCCATGTAATGTCACATATTTCATGAGACTGACTGCATTGGTTGCTGGATTCTCAAATAGTTGCTTTCTGCAAGTTGCAAGTGGTCGAGTCGCTCTTCTCCAAACCTCAGTGAACCAGTACAATCACCTAATCAGATGCTGTAACAGCAGGAAAGACCAGCGCCTACTACTGGAGTGCAATTCCTGTGTCTGCATCAATAATCTCTCTCCAGAGAACCATTTGCCTGGATAAATATTGGTTTTTGTGTTGGCCCCCATAATGGCACCATGTGCAGGCGACGGGGCCCGTAAGTGACTAAGTAACGTGTCTGTCATGCCGCTGGCAGGCTAGTGTGGGAGTCATTGGCACATTGTGGGGTCTCTCCAACGCTCATTTGAATTTGCTCGTCCCCAATCATACCACTACACTCAGTATACACACTCCACTCACACGCTACTCCCACTACCTGTTTGGGCGCCGGCACTCTCATTTGCATGAAATAAGATGGAAATGGAGCCCTTATTTATGCCAACAGAAATGGAGTGTGTTATTAAGGGCACTATTGTGCAAAAGAGACGGCAGCAGTAAGAATACATTACAGAGGCTATTTCTGGAGTGGCTTGAGTCACACAGAGGGTAATGCTTTACAGGTCTCCGATGACTTCTGCAGCCTGGGTGCGCCAACACTGAGCCTGTGTGTGCATGTTTATGTGCATTCTGCATGTGAGTGTGTGCATGGGTCTGTTCATGTGTGTGGTGGGCTTGATTGTTTCGGAGCTACGTACCTGGACCTGTGTGTGCTTCTATTTGTTTCCTCACCAGGTGAATTTGAATCTGGGATTTGATCATTTGTAAATCGCTCAACGGATAGGGTTTCCTGTGATTGACAGGTCACCATTCATAATGGTTTTATTGTAAGTCTGCTTGTTTTGTGAAAGCTGGGCTGTAGGGAGTCGGAGATCTCCATTTCTGTCAATCAGGCATTGATACAGAGCATCAAAGTACTCTGAGGGTCTTTTTGTTCTCCGAGGTGAAAATGAGAGGAGGATGAAGGTCTAGAGGTCTGTAGTCCAATATTTAGATTAATGTGGATAGTGAGATGAAAGGAGTTGTCTGTAATGTTCCATGAATATTTTGTTGTTACTTTTTAGCAGCTAACATTTTACAAATGTTGTTCCATAATAATTAGTTTAGCTATTTGTTAAACACTTTAACATGGGCACTTCTAGCCTGTTTCTGAGGGTGCTGAAGCACCCCTAAATTCATCCCTAGCACCCCTAAAGTTTGACATTAAATTATCTATTGTTACTGTTTGTGGTGATTTTTAACACATTAATAATATCTAAAAACCATACAATAGGTCAAAATATTATGTTTTAAAAACAATAATACAGCAAATCTCCCCCGTCTCAAAATGTATTGATCCTGCTCGCCTTTCCAGATCCAGCTCTGTCCCTTCCTGATTGGCTGATATGCTGCCATTAGGGTGACCAAGGTTCCTGCTTTCTGTGGGACAATCCTGAATTTACATTATTTTTCACAGGTCCTGCTAATTGAGAAACAGCATTTTTGACTCTCTTCCATTTTGACATTGAATCTTGTATAAGATAGCGAACAAAGCGACTGTCAATCAAATTTACGCAGGTCCGGAGAGCTCGCCGGTCACAAACCTCCAAACCAAAGGAAACGACAGAGTGATCCTGGACTAATGGGAGATGAGCGTAGTGGAGAAAA
Source organism: Nothobranchius furzeri (assembly GCF_043380555.1). Lineage (NCBI taxonomy): Eukaryota > Metazoa > Chordata > Actinopteri > Cyprinodontiformes > Nothobranchiidae > Nothobranchius > Nothobranchius furzeri. The sequence goes on from NC_091745.1 coordinate 52,093,918, forward strand.
TGCTGTTACAATAAAGACTGAAGGCTTTTACTCCTGGGTTAAAGCTGTTCGGAGTTACTCTGTGATGGTTCAGTTATTTCTCCGTCACAACGCTGCTCAGGTTCCTCAGTAATCAGACAGGTTGCTGCTAAAGAAGCCCAATAGCGCACAGAAGGTGGTTGTGTTGTTTCATTGCCAACGCCTTTTGAAGAACATGAAAGAGCAGTTGAAATAATTTAATTAAAGCCTTGATTGTTTATTCTGAGACTTCTGAGAAAAAAAGTCAGAACATTAAGTTTAAATCTAACTTTTTTCAAAGATCAAAGTCAGTCGTTTTTGTCCTCTCTCCCCTAAATATCTACTTTATGAGATTGGTTGTCAATTTTGCAAAACCAATATTTTGTGTTTGATAGTTTTTTAAATTAAGAAAAAAAAAAGACCAATTATCAAAAAAGTTTGAATGCATTTTTCAACGGGATGTTGATATTAGTGGAACATTATGTGAAAATAAGTATAAATAGCTCTAAATATATTACTGGTACTTTTCTGTCATTCTATTGTGGAAATTCAGACAAAGCAAAAAATTTGGCTTCAATTTCAGGTTTCCAAATATTAAAGAGCATTTCTAACCAATTTGTCAAGTCATTGAGCATCTTTAATCTTTTGCCTGCTCATATTTTAAAACTACAACACCTGGACCAGTGGTTCCCAAACTGGGGTCTGTGATCCACCAAGGGGATCCCCACCCAATTTGTGGGAATTCATCAAATGCAAGCGCCTTATGATTTTTATCTTGAAAGGTGCTTTACAAAAGATCATTTCTTCTTCTTCTTCTTCTTCTTCTTCTTCTTCTTCTTCTTCTTCTACAACATGTTTGTGCTGAGATTGTGAGGTTACCACACAGCCAAGGGATCCTCAAGGACAGAAGAGTGTGAACCACTGACATAGACTCTCTAAAACTGGACCAGATTCTGCCACAGTGATAGAATCTGTTAAACATATAGATTATGGTGTTTAAAACTGTAATTTGTTTAATGAAAACAGTGTTTTTGTTTTCTTTTATAAATAAGAAAATTAAATTGTGTTAAAATGTAGAAAATGTTGAAATTTATCTTGCCTCACTAGTGCTCAGCACCCCAAACCTCTGATGGTAGAATTGCCCCTGGTGGCCAACAGGAGTGAATGCACACACACACACACACACACACACACACACACACACACACACACACACACACACACACACACACGCACGCACGCACGCACGCACGCACGCACGCACGCACGCACGCACACACACACACACGCACACACACACACACACACACACACACACACACATACACGCGCGCACACACACACTCAAACAAGCAAACACACACATACAGATGCACTCACACAAAAATAAACAAACAAATAAACAAACACACACACAGTAGTATAACAATAAAACTATTTAACCCTAACCCAGTCGGATCTATTTCTAACTGGATTTGACCTCACTTGCCTTTTCCAGCTAACCCACAGCTGGAGCAGCTCTAAAACCGATGCTTGCTAAGCTTTGGGTGACCAGTGACCTTAACCTCATCAGGGTTGTTAATCCCAGAATGCATCAGGGTAACAAGACCTCTGTGGGTAAATATTATGATCTGCTTAGTGGATAAACCCTGGATGATGATTTGGACACAACTGAGAATCAAACGTAGCAAAAAATGAATGCATAAAGAATGGTGTTTTTGCTTTTTCTTTAGTGCTGGTGTTGTGTGTTTTTGCAGCAATGAGTGTTTGCATTTGAATTTAGTGTCTTATTTAGCCTTTGGTAGCAGGGCGGCCTGTGATGAAGAAGTACTGTCAAGCAGAACAGACGTTCTGGTGAAGCGATGCCTTTCTATTGGTTGCTGTCATTTTTTACGCGCCTTGTAATGGAGATTATTAGCATGTGAGTAGCAGCGCGGGAGTGTGCCTCATCTGTCCTCCTGAAGGGTGGCCATTTGAGAATGTTAAAATAGGAGAAGGAAAAAAGTTACCCATTAACTGAAATGCACGTACACACACACACACACACACACACACACACACACACACGCACGCACGCACGCACACACACACAGTGCTAAATTGGTGTAAATAGTATTGTTCTTCACTCTGTCAAAGATACATGGATTGTTGTTTAGCTGATGGCTTGAGTAAAAGCTCCAGCCAGGCAGCCGTGCAGATATAACGGATCCGCTCCAACGCCATGTGGACCCACTGGGCTGTGTAACTAGCCTCACACTGCATTTGTCTTATGATATGTGTTTATGTGTACGTTAGTGTGTGGGTGTGTGGGTGGGCGGGTGCTTGTACTTATTTATAAGCATTTATGGGAGGTGAAAACAAAGCAAGGCAGAGCAAACAAAGAACAAATGGAAAAAAAGGGAGGAAAAAAGAAGTTGAGAAGGAAGTAGGAGAAAAAAGGAAAACAAATGAAATGAGCTGTATGTCAAGGCCAATGTGGTCCCATAACTTCTCCATCCAACCAGAGGCCAAGCTGGGGTCAAGCTCTATTGATTTTCCTCGCGGGCTTCGTGGCCGTATTTCTTACTACTAATAGAAAGAGCAAGGCTTTAGCAGCTCTTCATGTCATTTCTTTGTAATGTTACAACAGGAGCTATTTCTAGATGCCCATCCCTAACATATAACAGCACAAACACTCTGATAGCAGAAGAGTAATAAACTAACCAAGAGGCAGATAAAAATTTGAATGCACAATTTACTTTGCATCTGTTTATCTCCCTGTTTCTGTCTCCTGCTTGCAAAGCTGTGTGTGTTTTCATTGTATGTTTGTATGCGTTAAAGCTTATCATTTTGCATTTACATTGCACTAGTGTGTGTGTGTGTGTGTGTGTGGGGGGGGGGGGGGGGGGGGCTATATCAGCGTGTTACTGGCATGCAGTGATGGATCGCAGCAGTTCCCTGTTTACCTAGCCTCATGATTTCCTGTGCGTGCATGTAACAAGTGGAGTTTGGCAGGATTAATGAGCACACAGCTTGCTGAATGGGTGTTTGGCTCCACGAAGCACTCCATCATGGCCTGATGCTGCCACCATGTTCCTCACAAATACACACACACACACACACACACACACACACACACACACACACACACACACACACACACACACACACACACACACACACACACACACACACACACACACACACACACACACACAGGCACCGTCATGTACTCTTCTACTCGTCATTTACCCTTGCTTTTAATTACACATGCTTCCCCAAGTTGAACTAAAAAGCAGCTCCCTCGATGCTAAACCGTTTTAAAACCCAGACTGTGGTTAAGTATTTGCTCCTGAGATCCACAGAAGAAACGAACAACCTTAAAAGTTAGATTTCTAAATGTGTTCATTTTTTTATTCTTTTTCTTTATTCACAATAACAAAATTACTTAATGAAATATTTCGGTTTGATGCACAAAACCACCCTGATAATGGCCTGTGTGCTTGCAATTTTTTATTTTCAATTTTGATCATTTTCTGTTGACCAATTTAGGATTTTGTATTGCTTCTCACAAACAAAGGTCCAATAAATTATTGCAACCTACCAATCTCATAACGGTATTTAAGTTTTAGAGTAAAAAATGTTAGAAAAGTTTTTTTAAAGTGTTTCAAAAACATGTGAATTTATACAAAAAAATCAGCATCTCTCTGTGGAATATTGAATTACAATGATGTGCCAATAGTATGACAAGTCTCACAGATAAACAAGCTGTCGGTGTTTTCACGTACGCCACTCACTAATGTGTTAAAAACTGGAACATTTTGGTCACTGCTGCATGTTTGTAACTGACCAGAATCTCTAGTTTGGAAATAAAACTCCACTATCATCTAATGCTGCTCCAGTCTCCTGTTAATACATACATAACACAGTTAACTTTTGAACTAGATTACTAGTATGGTTACCAAAACTAGCTGTTAACTCAGCTTTTCAGTAGAACCGTGGCTGAGAGGGTTGTGGCACTTCTGTATAACTCTGTGGTGTGACGTTCTTTAGTTATGTTGACCTCAAGAACGACTTAGACCCTGTACACATGTAGCCAGATATCCCTCAAAACAGATATTTTTCTACCTTTTGGCCTGTCATTTGCACAAAAGTGAAGATACACAGCATTCACAAACTACAAATACACTGTGTGTGTTTAATAAACTACATTTCTCTAGTTTTATTTGAATTCATTTATAAATTAGACCACAATGCCACTGACTTGTAAGCCCCAGTCATAAAGCTTGGTTTAATTCAGGGATCATTTGAAAGCAAGACAGTTTAAATATATATGTTCTTACTGATAACAGACTAAAATTCATTTTTCAGGACTAAACAAAAGAAAGAGAAAACAATCAACCCATCAAATCCAGGAATTAGATTATTTTCTTTTATTAAGGCTACATTGCTTCAGCTGCTGCTGATGCTACTTAGGTTTGTACATAAGTTGGGGTTTTCTGTCATTTATGCTACTTTAAAGCTGCAATGGCAAATCTGCAAAACAAGCTAATATTTAAATGCAAACACAGACCACTCACCCCTCCCGTCAGCTGTCATCCCAAGGCCACATACCCCTGACACCAGAAGCACATTTCCACAGTGAGCGAGAGAGCTCTAAACACCACTCACAGTTTTCTAGGTTTAAACATCTTTTCCTCTGGTAGTTTGTCCTAAAGATGAAGTGGTAGCAGCCGGCTGTTTCTCCTTCTTTGACCCCAGTGATGTTCTGCGGCAAAATGCACGAGCGCTTAGTGAATGGAGGGCCCAGGTAAATGTGGAGGTGCGGTGATGTGATGCAACAGACCGTTACGTCCCTCCCCAGATGTCGAGGCTTCCTTTGAAGGAGGGAAGGCGATGCAAGTAATGGAGTTTAAAATAATCTGTTTTAAAGAACAGCTCCCTCCTAAAGATCGGCAGTAACTAACATCAAATCTAATGAATAACATCACCCAGCAAAGGGGAGGAGATGAAAACGACTTACGTTTTTAAGATTACTGACTTTAAAAGATCACACAAGGCAAACAAAATGAATATAAGGTAATTCATTAAAGGGGCATTATGGAAGTTTGACAGCCAAAACATGTATAGAAATAATACATTTCTTCTTCATCCATTCTCCTGCAATGCACTGGTCCTGTAGAATGAGCCCTGGCATTTTTACTGTGATTGCCTGTTTTTCTGTAAAATAACAGAAAAAGAGAGCTGCTCGGGTCGAGCAGGCTGCTTCATGCGTGTTCACGCTCAGGCATAGCCCGTAGCATTTGCTATCAGTAGCTTTAGCAGCAGAGAGTGAGGTAGTGCCAACTCAGCGACTTTGTTGCTGTTCCTAACGCCTAGTGATGAACCTAGCTACATTTCTGAGGACCCTTAGCTACTTTCTTCTAGATATTTCCTGCAAATTAGCAACAAAATAGCCATTTTCGCTCCGAACCGTTCTTTGAATGTTGTTTTAGCTGTAATCAAGGATATAAATGTTACAGATACCAAAAGACATCAGTGTTGGTGTAGCTCATCTAGTTAGATGTTGGACTCTCATGCAGGAGACCTGGGTTTGATTCTGGGTGAGGATACAGTTTTTTTAGAGTTTCTTTTTTACATTAATGGTATATTTTTTTTACAGTAAGATGCCCACATTTTTATTTGAGACTCGCCGAACGGCATTGAATTCACAGATAAAAAAGATGAGGCTTCAACTTTCATTTTGGAACAATTTTTCAAGCAAGGGAAAGGAATGATCTGAGCATGCAGGAAGACTGACCCATCTTAAACCATGGTCAGCTGTGCTGAAGAGAAAGGTACAGAACCAAATTATTTAATTAATTAGCTGCGCGTTCTCCTGCCCTCTGTCCTCCGGGCCACACACACACACACACACACACACACACACACACACACACACACACACACACACACACACACACACACACACACACACACACACACACACACACACACACACACACACACACACACACACACACACACACACATACACACACGCACACAAGGGACTGTCAGCTCTCAGAGCTCTGTGCTTCGTCTCAGCTGTTATTTTCGTTAAGGAGTGTGCACGTACAGCATGCGCGCCTCGTGCACGAGCCTCCTATTGAAGCTGCCGTTACACTTTTGGCCAGAGGGGGCAATCGCGAGCATAAAAATTCAAAACTCCGTAAAGTCCCTTTAAGTTTGCCAACTGACAGAGTACCAATAGAAAACGAGCAAAAACTGAGGCTGTTTTTCCAACAAAACTACTCAGCCTAAAACAGCTTGCTACAGCGAGGGTTAACTCACCTCAGTGTAGTTGGTATTCCCTGCCAGCTTCGTGACAGAAAGTGGGTCGTGTGGGGGGTCTTTACTGGAGACAAACATAGCACGAGGTGATTAGTAACCAGTGTGAGGTTATCTGTATGCTACACAGAAACACAGCTCAGCACAAAAATGGTGGTCATGTTGGACATTCTGCTCAGTTTTATGGCTTTTTGTCAGACTCTCGACCAGAAAATGCTGCAGCAGTCAGAAAGCTCCGGAGCAGCCAGTGCCTCCACCCCCTACCAAACAGCTGCAGACAGTCGCAATACCGGCCCGGATCTGCCTGCTTGGAAACACACTGGCTGCAGTGTGGTGTGGATCTACAGAAAGTTTTCACGTGAAGTCAATGTTTTCCAGACACTGCATGCAGATTGTCACGAAGCTGAAGAAATTACATGAGCCAGACAGGAAGTGAGTCGTGAAAAGGCAAGGTGCATCCAGTAAATTCCAACATAAAACCTGTTTGCCGACTTTAGATTCATACAACAAGGACATTAGTTCACAATGTATGACGGCACACGTTATGTTCACAGGAATCGTTTTAAACATATTGTGTCAAATTTCTAATCATTTGGTGATTGTACGGAAGCAGATTTTTGGAGACATTCAGCACATGAACCACAGCTGGTGTAAATGACAGCTCATCTGGACGCCATATGGAAACTAGACTCCATCCGAACTGCAGTTGGTGTGAGAGAAGGTTTAGTCCTGCTGGCACTATACATTAGCGTCAGAATAAAACTTTGTTTCTCCAATCTGAGGCTGTTCAATAGCTATCTACAGCAGTTATGACATGAATTATTTGTAATATGTTCACAGAATCTACCCACAAAAGATTGTTTGCCTTTATTGAGCATTTTCAGCAGTGTTTTGAATTTTTAGTTTTTTTCTGTGACTTGATGTTCTTCCTGTTTCTGTTTGTATGAGATCATTTGCAGCCAGAGAGAGGGGCTGGGTGGAAAGGAGGACAGGAGGGTAGAGCAGAAATCAAATCACTTAATTGCTGCATTTTTCATCTCCATCTTTTGTTTTATGGCAGCTGAGGGCCAGCGAGCAACTCTCGCTGTGATTCATGGACGTCAGGGAGGCCTGTGAGCAGCGCCATCCCTCATCAGCATCCAGCCGCCCGCGTACCCAAAGCACCCACACAATTACAGTGATGAATCTGACTTGTTGTTTGCTTTTCGACTTTTTTCCTCATTTCTTTACGCTGCTACCTTCATCTGGTTTTTGCGGGGCCCGGGTGGTGCTTAAAGCAGTGGTTGGGCTGTCAGAAATAAACAATTCATATTTGAAGTTCCTTCCCTCTGCACGGTCCTCTTATGCGAGCTGAGCCCACTGAGGCTGGGAGAGAGCAGATTCAGACTGATAGGCATGCATGGAAGGAGAGGCAGGGAGATTCAGATAAGGAAGAGATAAATATTGGAAGGAGAGCTGAGGGATGTGTTCATTGATGGTGGAAGGAGATGTCGGGAGTGGAGGATACCAACATGGAAAGAGGGAGTGGAAGGCAAGCGGAAGCAGCAGAGAGGGACAGAAAGTAAGTAGAAGATGGAAGGAGATATAGCATGTCAGAGAGAGACATAGAGGATGAAAAGGAGGTGGATAAGGAAAGCAACGGTGGAGGTCAGATAGAGGAAGCCAGAAAAAGAAGAGCAGCAGCAGAAGGAGAGATAAGGTGAGAAGAGACCATGAAGTGTTGTAGCATGATGTTTGGTATGTGATGTTAGTAATGCAGCTTTTATCTTGTCCTTTGCATAAGTAAGAACTTAAACTTTTTAACAGGAAACAATCCACAATTCATTTATAAACACAACTGTCTCACAAGATTTTAGATAAAGGTGCTCATGGAACAGGTTTCTGCTGTTTTCATACATTTCTGTGTGACGTTATACGAGTCACAAGATTAAAAAGTTTGGACTTCCATACATCATCTGTAAACACTGAAGGAACCATTCCTCCTGTTTATTATCGTTTAAAAGCTAGTCCAGCCATCTATTTACAATATTTACAATCTTCAACATGCTTTTCAAATAAACTAAATCAAAATCTGTGCACATTAGTGTGAAAATATTTAGGTTCTAGCTTACTGAATAAGCTAGAACTGAAACTTTCTTTTGTGACTGTCTAAAACAATACAGAACAGTTAACAGAGTTTATTCCAGCACTGACTGATTTAAATGACATAGTTGTAACGTGAGGAAGTGTGGGTTTTCTGTCACAAAGGTGGTGTTGGACTCAGCTGGGTCAAAGCTGGGTCGTTGAGAACTTTCACCCACAGATTAAGACCTGAACGCCAGCGAGTCTGGGAGGAAACCATAACATCTGCCACCTGCAGCTTCGTGCCAGAAGATGTTGTTCCCACAGAAGATGTTGTTCCCATAAAAGTAGTCATAACATAACAAGTCTTAAAACTTTGTTTCTTGATTTTAATGTTAAAGTAACCATTATCATTTTGCTCATTATAAATGTGTTTAATCAAATGAATGGTTCTTATGCTTTGGGTAATTATAATGGATTAATGAATCCACACTTAAGTAGATAATGTTGAGGATGTTTGTTGCTGACCTTCACACACACTCAAGCACACACACCCACACACAGATTCTCACAGTAAACTCCAAACACATTTGCTGACGCACACGTTTTGCTGATGCTTTTTCTCTGTCATCCATGTTAAAGGCTGACCATCTCTCCAGCATGGGTGTGAATTCTTCAGGCTGTGACCCACCGCTACAGTCAGAGGTCTGCTTTAATCGTCAGTCCGCCTCATGCACAAAACGGCTTCTTTATCGGGGCGTGATGGAAACGTCAGCCGCCGTGAAACACTTGTGGTCTCCGGACGGAGCTACCTTACCATTTGCAGGGTTTGTGCCCGGACATCATGACCTTTATGTGAATGACCTTGTCACTTTTCAGTTTGTGACCTCTGCTGATACGGTGGCCAATTCTTTTCTCCTTTCACAGGGGTGTGACTCTGTCTCTGGCCTCTGTGTTCTATTTCCTGTGATTTCTCTTTCAGGTGACCACGACGGCGCGGGAAAACCTGCGGTTTCCAGCAGTCCAGTGGTCAGTGCCGATGCTGAGGAAGCCTCAGTGGTTGCTGTGCACACCTCTCTCACGGGCTCGGGAAGGCAACCCGGCCCGGGAGGTGTAGGTGGGTGCAGTGATGCCCGGCTCGGGGCCCCGCCTGACAAAGGGGGGGTGCTGAGTGGCACTGAGTTTACCGTTGCGGACTTCAACCTGTTCGGGGGCAGGCCTCCTCCGAGCGGGTGGGTCATTGCAGGAATCGACACTGACCTTCCACCAATTCAGCTGACAACTTTGACCTCCGACCCGGAGATAGGTGGTACACCTTCTAAGGGGCGGAGTTCTAGTCAGTCTGTAACTACTCTGGTTAAACCGGGTTTTTCTGAGTCTGTGTGGGAACCTCCATCATTCTTGGGAATAAAGTATTCTTGGCTTCAGTTTTCAGGACAGACCATGTTCCCAAAGCTAGTGTCATGTCTGTATCTGATTCTAAACATGGCTAGGTTTGCTTTGACACCGGTGACACAACCATCCTTGGATCACTCCTTTTCAGAACCTCCAAGTCCAACACCTCCAGGTCTTTGGACATCTGAACACCTACTCTTTCAGCACGATCCAGGTGACAATGTGCATCTTCTTGGTAATAGGGCTTTTAAGAGCTTAAGAACTGTTCTTTGTTATGCTTCTCCTTTCTCACAGACACGGCATAAGTTTGAGAAACAAAAGGGGGGTGGGGAGCCTCCTCCTGCTTTGCGAGCATCATTTTCGCATTTCCAGTTCGCTACTTTTTCTGATCACAACAAAGTCGCCTCCGTAAAGCTGCAACCCAACTTTGAGCAGGTAAAATCAGGTTCTGATCTAACAGTTAAACCATCAGCTTCACTCGAGTTCTGGACGGAACCCTCAGGTAAATTCAAACAAGTTTCCCTGTGGGTTCGTAACACAAGATACAAACAGTTTGATTACCAAATCGCTTATGAGCCTGCTCCCACAGATACGTCCAAACTCGTGTCTCTGTGGGTCCGCAATACCAGATTCAAAACGCTTACTGAACAGCTCTATTCTGACCAACTCTATTCTGACCGGATTCTTTTCCACTAACTGGTGGACCGTTACAAATTCTCTCGTTTGTGGGATGAATTTTTAACAAATGTGATATCCTTTGAATTTTTTTTTTCAGGTTGCCTGCCTCCAGCCAGGACACCTGCTACTAACTCACATTTTTAGGGATTACTAACCTGCTGATTTACATTTTAGAATTGATTTACATCTCTATCTTTTTATTAGTGCTTTGTGTAGCATGATTATATTTGATTGCAAATTTCATTTTATTTTGTTACTATTTCCCTTAAAGGGCCACAAGCAAGTTTGCCCTTCATTTTCATGATTATTTCTTTATATATATGCCTTTAATTAGTGCAGACTGCTGAGTTTCACATATCAGTTAGGATTTACTTTCTTTTATTTGTGTTTTCTCTGCATCACGTTTTTACATGACATGTAGAACAGGGTGCAGAACATTTCTTCTTTAGATAATTCACAAAAGGCATCCACATTTTCCCAGAGGCACCCATAGATAGGTTTTGATTGATTTCTTTGATTTGCATCAAATGCTATCTATCGTGTGGGCTGTCTCACTTTGTCTCCTTCTCCGAGCTCGTATGGACTACATCCCATCAGAGGGGTCGTCTTCACCATCCTTCAACTGGTTTCCTGTCGCATGGGGCTTCGGTCGTGGTTCGAGATGGGTCGAGGTCTGCGCTGGACTTCACTTGGATTACGCCTGAGGAATACATCACCTGCCCAGCTCCGTGTGACACACTAGCTGCTTATCCTTTGAATACCTTTGCATTATTGCTGATGAAATTAACTGCTATTGGCATAGCTCTGCTTTCAAGATTTCCTAAGGGGATTACTTTACAATGATTGCAACAGTTTTGGCCTTAATCATCTGATCAGGATAGACTCCCTTCTACACGAGACCTGTGGAGACGCTTCATCGTTCCTGCCTTCATCTGGGATGTCTACCTTCACGAGTACATCACGTTATTGAGGTTGTGACGTCAGGTGGCCTCTGCTTGACCACCATGTCGTCACAAAAGGGGGGAATGTAACGTGAGGAAGTGTGGGTTTTCTGTCACAAAGGTGGTGTTGGACTCAGCTGGGTCAAAGCTGGGTCGTTGAGAACACAGATTAAGACCTGAACGCCAGAGAGTCTGGGAGGAAACCATAACATCTGACACCTGCAGCTTCGTGCCAGAAGATGTTGTTCCCACAGAAGATGTTGTTCCCATAAAAGTAGTCATAACATAACAAGTCTTAAAACTTTGTTTCTTGATTTTAATGTTAAAGTAACCATTATCATTTTGCTCATTATAAATGTGTTTAATCAAAAGAATGGTTCTTATGCTTTGGGTAATTATAATGGATTAATGAATCCACACTTAAGTAGATAATGTTGAGGACTGGGACGTAATTTTGGGGGGGGACGGGTGGGACATGTCCCCCCCACTTTTTCAAAAGGCAGTTTTGGTCCCCTGCACTTTTTTCCGTCCAAAAACAATATTACGCTCCATTAAATGGATTTGGTTGAGCACTAGGACCGAAACGGAAACCGGTTTCCTATTAGACCCGCCCAAAAGCTAATCTATTGGCTCTGCTGATACTTGCTAACGTATTATTGGCTGTTGCTGCTGTCACTCCAAATTGTAAACAGTCAGAACGTGCTCACGTTGTTTTGCTAGTTTGGAGCCGCTAGGGAACACCGGTACTGAGTCACATCGTCAACTAGACGCTGTGTAATATCAGAGCTCAGCTCAGCTTCCATTACATAACATTTGAATAAGTGTTCATTTGTGAGTCTTTGGTAGTTAGGCACAGCCAGGAGGCAGCATGTCAAGAAAACGAAAAGTGGATATAAGAGACTTCTTTCAAAGTCAAAACGTAAGTTGGAACATGTGACACCCCTGCATTAAGCTCACTCACCTCCTCCTTCACAAACATACTCAAAACTAACTTTTACAAACTCATCTCCTCCACATAACTGACTCCTCCGACACAATTTATTCGTATTATTATAATTATTTTTTTATTATTATTACTATTATCATCATAATTATTATTACTAGTAGTAGTAGTAGTAGAAGTGTAACTTCAAAACTTTTATCATTTAACTTTATTGTAAACTTATCTATTGCAATGTATATGTTCACATTAAAAAGCTCTGAAAAATGAACAGTATCATCATCATCAACAGATTTTTTTAAGCTTAATGTCAAAGATGTACACTTTTCATTAGATTTATCTTATTTTTTCCATTTATTTTTTGTGTGTTGAAATGCAACAACTGTTTAAACACTTTTAAGGGAAAAAAACATATTTAATATGTTTTTATACACTCAAATGTTAGGGTGATGATCATGTGTAAAACATTAGTTCAGCATGTCCTCTAACACAGCAAATGAACAAACGGCCAGATCTCAGGAGGAACCGTTTATGTATAAATAATTTTTATACTTTTGACTAGGCCTGGGAAAGTAACAAATTTTGCTGGACGATATTTTGTCCAACAAATTGTTGATGATAAACGATATCAATCATTGTCAACATTATCTAGACCAAAATAACCACTAATATAATGTTAATATATCATAATAATGCAAGTACACCCTTTAAAATGCAACAAATAAACCTTCATTTAACATTGAAATGTCCAGAACCAGAACTTCTAAATGAATAAAAATAACAAACAAAAATTAAATAAAAAAGGAATCTCACTCCCTGTTAGAAAATGTTGCACCAAAAACAATAAAAAAAAGACCCAAAACAATAAATACAATGGCCTATCCATTGTCAACAGCCAAAACTGCACTTCAATAATGATAATAGATAAAAATAATAATAGAGTTGTACATTTTTTAACTTTGATATATATATATATATATATATATATATATATATATATATATATATATATATATATATATATTGAGGATGGAAAAATTATTGAGATGGGCACGTGACGTGTCAAGGGGTCTTTACATAACACCCCCCACCCAAAATCCGCACAAGCCTGCTGTGTCCCCCCCACTTCTGAAATCAAAATTTCGTCCCTGGTTGAGGATGTTTGTTGCTGACCTTCACACACACTCAAGCACACACACCCACACACAGATTCTCACAGTAAACTCCAAACACATTTGCTGACGCACACGTTTTGCTTTGAGAGGAGAAAGGCTTTTGGTAAGTTTCAGTCTTATGATTTCAGTTCGTGCTTGACAACGAAAGAGAGAGGACGTGTGAACAACTGCTAACGGGGGAACGGAGCCCATTGGCTCAATCCCCCCCCCCCCCCCCCCCTCACGCTGTTTCTGCCAAGCCAGACAGGACAGCTGAATCGCAACTTCTAACGCAGACTCATTACCGAGTCTTTTGATTTCTGAGTGAACTTAACTTAAGAAAGCGCATCGACAAAACGCTTTACCATCAACGTGTACCGAGGGCAACTCTGGACCGGTTCCGTTCGACACCTACGTCTCCCCTGTCAGCCGTTGGTGTCATCTGGATGAACCACCACCATCCTCCACGGCCCGGATCCGAAAGAGGGTCCACAAGAGTTCGGTGAGACAGAACATGGTGTTTAGCGTTTGATGCAGTTCTCTGATAAGACCTAATTTTATCCAAACCATCACTTCACTCAGACACCTGTTCTTCCTGAAGCAAAATCTGACTCACACATGCATTCATATCACAACATTCTCAATCTTCATAAATTCACCACAAGGTCTATTTGATCATATCAACTGTTAAAGATTGTCCCACAAGTTGCCAATGTTGATTGTTATTTCCTGTTTGTCAATTTCAAAATCATTAGTTTAATTTGAAGAATTAAAACTTTTAATTGTCAAACTGGTTTCCTCATTGAACTGAAACACAGACACACAGATATTATCGTCAGTTTATCGATGAAAACAACCTTTGAGTCTTCTTAACAATATAAAATGTGGTTATTGATTTATTAAAAATTAATATTCCGAATTAATACGTAGCATGGTTCCTCTTTCATAAAAGAGCCTAAAACCACACCGCTACAATATAACTGAGCCAAGCCAGTTTCTTTTACATAGTCATACTGTATGCACACACACACACGCACGCACGCACACAGGACAAAAGCCGAGCCTCGGATGTCATCACTTTGTTTGTGTGCGTGTTTGTTTGCGTCCCTCACTGTGGGGGACAGCAGACAGTTAGGACCAACTGTGAGGAAAATGTAACTGGAGACAACGCTGGGATTTATGTGTGTGTGTGTGAGATTTCAGAGTTTGTGTGTTTTCTGTAAGCTTGAACAGGTGACAGTCATGACACAAGAACAGGAAACAGGAAGACACTTATACTTATACTTGTTGAGAAATTGAAGGTGATAAAATTTAGGCTTTCAGCATTTAGTTTTTTAATGAAAAAATGGTAAATACACTGTAAAAATCTCCTTTTTTTTACATTTAGTTTATTTCGTTATCAGAATTTCCTTTGGGAGGAACAGGAGAGAATGTTTCAGCTTGTGAATTTTTTTTATTATCAGTCTACTATTATTATTGGCTGATGTTGGCATTAAAATGTAGTATTGGAAAATATCAGTATCGGTTTTTACACAATATACCGACATTTACATACCATTTATTAATTATACATCAAACACACATCACTTCTCTCTTTCAAAATATCAAAATATAACAGATCTGAGGTCTAGTTTTTGTAATATTTCAGTTTGTCACAACTTAAGTACAAATGTGCCCTGTGGGGAATATAAGTTCTCCTCACAGCGTGTAGCTATGTGTGGCTAGCTAGCCAGCTAGCAAACGACTGAAACAAACAGAATAATCTTCCCCCAAGGCTTGCTTTTCCCATCTGAAGATCTGTAGAAATGCTTTAGAACTATAGTTGCAATATACAGAAATAGAAAAGCACGTTACTAACTATTACACACATCTTAGTGTCATTTTTAGCAATTAGCCTAGCTTAGCACGTGTGTACACTGCTTACATTTTGTCAACTAAGTAACTTTAACACAAACATTTCCTAAAGCTATCGATAGATAGATTAAAACTTTAAACATGTTACCCTTTCTAACACTAATTTACTTTTGCTATTCATTAACATATTAATCAAACCTTTTCCCATCCCATCACGAGCTTAATAAATAACTTTGGCCAAAAGGCATCACAGAGTGTAGTGAGGATTATCTCAGGCAGAATGTGAGTCAGCTGCTGTTGGGGACAAATTAAATGTGGCACTTTTCCCATTACTAACTTAAATTGAAGTAGTTGTCATTTTGTACAGATAATGTTTAAAGCTTATGTATGCATAGGATAAATGTTGGTTTATATTGATATTGGAAATTAGGAGTTTGACAATATCGGGATACCGGATATCAGTGAAGGAGCCAATATTGAGCAATTTCCCATTTCAGCAGGGAAAGTTTTTGAGTGGAAGCGGTTCATGTGTAGTATTTGTCGAGTTGCTGCACATCACAGGCTGCAGAACCAAAACTGGTAAATGTGTGATTTCTTTTTATATCTGGACGTGTGGTCTCTCATGCTTAGAAAATCAGCAGACAATTTAAACGTCTTGCTGTGTGAAGCGGGCTTAGACCGCCTTCAGCAGCAATCCCATCTTCTCTGGAACTGTCCTTAAGCTTGATGCTCCCGTGCTCAATTTTCAGCTTTCTAAAATGTTTCAAGCTGCTTGTAAAATTAGAATCATTGGACCAAAATTTGTAGGTTTGGGTCGAGATACCTGCTGCAGGACTTTCTATGAGACGTTTTTATGTTTTACTGGGTAAAGTGTTTCATTCAAAAGCAAATATTTGTCCTCAATCCTAATTCTGTGTTTTAGGCTTCAAAACTATTTGTAAAGCTCCAATTAAATCTTGCAATTTATTGTAAATTGAAAACATTGATTGTCCATTAAGAGCAGTTCACCTTTAAAGAAATAAAACTCAAAGAAAACAAAATTAAAGAAAAAACTAAACAAAAACACACGTTACACAACTGAAACAGTTCTAAATTCCAACAGCCAGGCATCTTGTTTTGTGTGTATTTATGTTGTACTCTGTCCTCAGTCACTCTAATAATAAACAACACTTCCGTGAACAGAAACCTACAAGCTCTTGTGGGTAATTGTTCCGAGGGCCGTTAGTGACGCATGCTGACTAACATAGTGACAGGTCCATATATACGGATTCAACATGTCAGCCGCATGCTTTTATCTTTTCTATCACGTATGTCAACATAT
The DNA here is from genome assembly GCF_043380555.1 of Nothobranchius furzeri. Taxonomy (NCBI): domain Eukaryota; kingdom Metazoa; phylum Chordata; class Actinopteri; order Cyprinodontiformes; family Nothobranchiidae; genus Nothobranchius; species Nothobranchius furzeri. Next base: position 52,110,568 of record NC_091745.1, read on the forward strand.
TTTCTTTACACAGTATTTATAGTTACATGTACCATGAATTAATAAGGAAGGCTTCAGTGCAGCACTGTGTGTGCATGTTTGTGTCCATGTGTGTGTGTGTGTGTGTGTGCAGCCAGCTTTTAAATATTAATCTCAAGGTCACAGGGAGGGAGCTTTTTGATATTCATGGAGGGTGCAGTACCTTGTGCCGGGTGCTCCTGCCTCTCTCGCTGGATTTCTGGGTCATTATGTCTGCCACTGTTTTTCTCTTTTGTTGCTCACATGCGTTTGGCCCAATCTTGAGTCTGAATGTGAATTCTGACAGACGCAGCACATCTGCAGTCAGTTAAAGCTGCTGCCAGTAGCGTTTTTAGATTTCCATTTTAACACTGAGGCAGTTACATTTTCTCAAATGTTAATGGTGCTTTTTCTAGCAGGTAAATGTAAATGTTTGTTTCTTTGTTTACTTTTACTGAATAAAGGAAAAATGTATATGAAAATGAACAAATAAGAAAAGGTTGTGGTGATGTGCAGGACATACCAGGATGTAAGTGATGAAAGTCTGTTGTGGATTTTCCATCTGCAGAGTTACAGCAGAGTTCAAGCTCCTGACTCGGATCCATCATTCCTAGAGAAGGAGGAAACTGATACTTAACAATGTCATGAAGAACTATTAAGCTGGTTCTTCTCACCAGCTTTTTATTGTGGTTCATGACCAAAGGTGGAGGTTGGACTGTAGCTTTATTGGTAAATTGACAGCTTTGCCCTCTTTTCACTGGATACATCATCCTCATCACTGCAGATACTTCTTCATTCAGCCCAACATCTCCTGCTCTATCACACCCTCACTGGTAAACAAGATCCCATGGTACTTCACCTCCTCCACCTGGATTAGTGGCTTGCACCCAAACTGGAGTTGGCAATCCACCCTGAGGACTATGACATCAGACTTAGTGGTGCTGATCTCCATCCTTCCCACTTGGCTGTGACCCCTTTGATGCAAACTGGAAGTCCCGGGTGGATGAATCCTAGTCACTCTTTCTTTGGCAATTTCACAGTTGTGAAAGAGAAAGAGATAAATGTGTGCAACCTCAGATTTGTGTCAGCAGCTGAACGTAGATGCTGATGTTTCCTAATGATAAGATCTACGGTATTTTTCATGTTGAGGATTCAGATCTTCGGTGCAGAAGTGTATTGCTCCTTTTTTTCTGACACACGTAGCTTGTCTGTCATCACAGGCTAAATAGAATAGGTCCATTCCTAATGTGCTTGTAAAAGTGTTTATTTTTATGAAATGCTAGTAAACCAGCCTCTAAACTGACCATTTATCTACGGACACCAAGCCCTGACATCTGGACTGTGGGCTGTAAGCTCATGCACAAGGCTTTGTTCTGCCTAGCAAAGGAACATATCTGACACTGATTATTGCACTGCTGTGTTTGGCAGCTTTTTATGATGACATGTATTCTCTGTCTATCTGCATTCAAAGCTCAACCAATGTATGCTTTTGAGATTAGCCTGCCAGCAGTCTGTGGACACGTGACTGTCTCTGATGATCTCCATCGCAGCGTTCCCACGCTTTAGTTAAGTCGAGAGCTTCTAGAAGTCCTTGTTATTCACGCTGTTTATCTATCTGGCCTTTTTATCTAGTGTTCTAGAATACATACCGTACATGCAGACACGTGCACGTCAGCACTAGGACACATGAAAACACACTAGAACAAGGGTCATTCAGAGCTATCCTCTCGTTTGGTCGTGCAACAAATCATCAAAACCTTCAAGAACAGAACAAAGAGGAACAGAACCGAGCTGAGCGAATTGAATCACTGCATCAGCTCTCCGTTCCTTCACTGTGGAGCTGCTGTACAGTCACGTTGTGTCATGTAAAGGTTGATAATGGTTCAGTGTGAACATGGCAGGCTGTGGATTTAATGAGCTGCATGCCTATTTTGTCTAGAAGGAAACTGCTGATACATTCAGGACACGAAGCCCTCCACACATCGTGTACTACTTCATGCATGGTAATTTGGTTAGAGGCTAGCTGGTGCTACCAAGTACAAGCAACATGCATGCTGTCATTTATCAGACTCACTTATAGTAGTAGTTTTCAGAAGATGCCATTTTTTCTCGTTCTCTCTAAGTTGTCAGTTTGTGGTGTAAACTTCTAAAGAAGCTGAGGCGAGCCGCCAGAGCTGCTGTCAGGAAAACAGAAACATAATATTATTAGTACAGAACAATTCCTCAAAGGTAAGAATTCCTGCAGTAGAAAGTGTAGTCATAGAGATGTTGTCTGGAATCACACGTCACATAGCTTATGTTTTTAGCAGAAGTTCAGAAACGAAAACAAAGACTTGAAGGAAAAAAATGGAAACTACCACTGGCCATAGATAAGGGTTACGTAGTTTGTTTTTCTTTTCGTTTGTAGATGCTCTTCAGATGGCTTCAGTAAAAAGAAAGTTCCATCAGTCACCATCACACGCTGGTGAAGTTACATCTCTGCATCTGACCCATCTCTGTGGGCAGTGGTGGGATGCGGCTGCGCTCGGGATCTATTTGGTGGTTTAACCCCCAATCCAACCCTTAAAGCTGAGTGTCAAGCAGGGAGAGGCACTGGGTCTGTGGTATGACCCAATCGGGCTTTGGACCCTGATCTCCCATAGTCCCAGGGTAGACTAGCCTGGCAAGCCAGACTAAATAAATGTATTATTTAGTCTGGCAACGCTCCATTGACGGCTCTCGGTTGTGGGGCGGGTTCTACCGTTGTCTTTCAAATGATCTCCGCATTCCACTGGACAATGAATGTGACATACTCTTGTTTCACTCTGTTGCATCATCCCACCCACCAGGCATATAGAGTGCCCTGATTGGCCCACAAAGCGGATAAAGCTCTGTGATTTGTAGAGCACTATGATTGGCCCACCATTATGGACCAATCACAGCTCTTTATGTGTTTGAAACCCCTCTAGAGAGCTGTGATTGGCCAGCCAGAATACTGTTAGGGGCTGCAGAGATTACAATTGAGTATGCCTAGACCAAACTTTGCAAAGCAAGAATTTGGTCTAGTTCACTAGGCTAAGGGTAGACACTCTACTCAGGCCACTGATAGACTAGAGACGGACTAGAGACCAAATCAAAAAGTAAATTAGTCCCAACTGATACAAGTCTAAAGTGGGTTCATGCCATCTTTAAATGAGGCAAATTAAGAAAGGTTTAGCTTGGCACATATTATTTACATAAAACTAATTAGATACTTGCTGTGGACATTAGCTTTTCCTGCTCAGTTTGTAAAACTTCAACCAGGACTGTAATACAATTCCTTTGAAAATAAATGTACAATGAAATTCATAGAAGTTTATAAAATATTATTAGAATGAACAGCTCTGGAGTTCTTGACATTAGTTTTCAAAGTGGCATAAATCCAGTTTGATCTCGGCGTAACAGTTATTAGCCGTTGACTCATCAATCTGGCTAACGCTAATTTGTTTATCCCAGCCGAGGTTGTTGAAAGAGCCGTCTGCAGCAAGCAAGGGTTTTTCGTAATCTCTTCACACGAGTCCAGTTCAAAAGAACAAAACTTTTCTAATGCACTCTTTCAAAGAGCTGCATAATTGATAAATGAACCATTCATTCGTTATTATGAGGTTTTATGGTCACAGGAGACTCGGAGCTTTTACTTATTAAAACACAGTTCAAACCATCCAACAAACATTAGAACTACTTAAAATACAGCAGTTTAATTTGTTGATCACCAGCTTCAAACTAGCATTTGTTGTTGTAGAAATTTAAAACTTGCCTCATATGATTCTTTGTGACAGTGAATAACATAAGAGAAGAGATGCTTCAGTTGTAACATTTATTTACTCATGCTTGTGTCATTTTATGTCCTTCATGTTGCTAAAATCTTCTTTAACATAACAAACCAAAGTAGGTCCTGCGTAATTTAAAATTATTTCACTCAAAATGAAGCTTAAAGTTTGCTTTTCAGTTTTATTGATACTAATACAACTTTTTTATACAAATATTTGTGCAGTCAGAGTACAGGAGTCATTCTGCTGTTATTAGAGAATTGAAAAGTATACACAATATAAAAACTGCATTTAAAATACAGTAATTTAGTCTATGGCTGCTGGCTACTTGTGCTAGCTAGCCCATTTTAGGGGGGGCAAACCAGGTTTCAGTCTCAGCTTTGCAAATGTATTTTTATTTTCTTTTTCTTTAAACGTTGCTCTCTACATTCTTTTGTAGAGGAACACTTTTCCTTTTTCCTTCACTTCAAATATTTGATGTGTCCTCACAGCCATGTCTGCAAATCTAGCTGTCTGTCAGTGTGTTTTAACAGACTAACTCTCAGCTTGCCCCATCAGTGTCAAAGTAACACCCGAGCTCTGATCCGGGCTGCACTCAGGTGTGTAACTGACTGCTCTGTTTCCCCATAATTACATTGTGAGCTTGACGCAGTCTCCTGAGCCCGACTGTGTGTTGGGGAGGTGCTCGCATGCGCATGTCTTTTCACCCCAGGAGGAAACATGTCATTTCCCGTGCTCCTGTCCTTCTGCCAGACAGATACAATATTAAGAGCCACAAAACTGAGTGTGAGTTGAAGACGTGGATGGTGCGATGGGGGAGTGGGCAGGGAAAGGAGGACGTGTGGGGAGATGACAGTAATGATAGCATATAGACAATAGTCAGGGAAAGAGACAGCGATTGAGTGCATTCGTACAAGTCGTGTCAGGAGACAGGATGTGCAGACAAAAAAGATATCAGATATGTAGCGTTGAGAAGGGAGAAGATGAATGTAGTATTGTCACAATGTCTTATCTCAGTCGCTGCATGAATTATCCTATTTGCTTTTCTTTTACCTTTTTTTTCACTGCATGCTCAATTATGTTTCACACCAAAAAGCTGTTATGGTATGTAGTGTTATCCCTCTGTGATTTTCCATGGACTTCTCTTCGTTGTAATGCCTACTGTTAAATGTTGGCTGCAGTGTGAAACTAGCAAATCTGTATGCAGCACAGTGAGCGTGTTATTTCCTGAACCTCTTTTGTCTGTTATGTCATTATTAAGTCAGCAGGAGGATCATCTCTTTAGTCTGTGATTGTCAGGAGGTTAGCAGTAAATTTAGAGTTTAGTGGATAATTTCATGTAAGTTGAAATTCAGAATATCCACCCCCATTCCCTGCTAATGGCATTTTTTGTCACTTATTAAAGCTTATCTCTGGTCTTTGATGTAGAGACGACTCCAGGCATTTTGGGAGGACCAGCCCAAATGGGAATGTTTCTTCAAGGAGGGTAAACAGTCATTCTTTTCCTTTGTTAAATTGATGTCAAACACACACCATTATATTTTTTTCATCAAGAAGATTCTAACAAATGCCAACAACACGCCAGTAGGCAATCCTGGTCCTAGAGAGCCGCATCCCTGCTTGTTTTCCAGCTCTCTTTGTTGTTCCGGATCTTTCTGCAGCTTCTGACACTGTTGATCACAGCACCTTAATTAACAGACTTCATGACTCGGTGGGGATCTCTGGACCTGTTCTAGACTGGTTTAGATCGTACCTTTCTAACAGAAGTTGCAGTGTCTGTATAAACCAAATCATGTCAGATTCTATCGATCTGTTCTGTGGGGTATCCAAAGGCTCTGTTTTGGGTCCACTGTTGTTTCTACTGTACATACACCCACTTGGACAGATAATTGATTCTTTTCATAATGTCTCTTATCACCTATATGCAGATTATATTCAGCTGTACTGTTCCCTTAAGAATTACCGAATTCGGAGTTCAATAAACTATCTGAATTACTAGAGTGTCTATCAGCTATCACCAGCTGGCTAGAAGATAACTTCCGTCAGTTAAACTCTGAAAAAACTGAATGTCTGATCGTTGCCCTTGAGAGCATGGTTCCCCTGATTAGTGAACAACTTGGCCATTTATCTTCTGCCGTCAAGACAAACTTGAGGAATTTGGGTGTTGTTTTTGACCAAAAAATGTCTCTTGAAGGACACTCAAAAACATTGGTTTAAAACTGTTTTTATCACTTAAGAAATATCTTCAAACTGCGAAGGTTGGTGTGAAAACAAAAACTTGAAATGGTCATCAATGCTTTTATCTCCTCCCATCTAGATTACTGTAACATACTTTTCACGTTTGAACAAAAAAGCCCTTGACCGCCTTCAGTTGGTACAGAACTCTGCAGCGAGGCTCCTAACTAGAGCAAACAGAAGAGCACACATCACTCTTATTCTAATGTCTCTGCACTGGTTAGCCTTTAACTTTAGAGTTCATTTTAGAATTCTGACTATAGTTTTCAATGCTCTACATGGCCTATAACATTGAACTGTTGAAGCCTAATGCTCCAACCCGAGCCCTCAGGTCCACCCACCAGAACCTTCTAGAAGTTCTAAAGACCAGATATAAAAGTTGAGGTGATCGCTCCTTCCAGAGTGCTGCACCCCGACTTTGGAATGATCTTCCTTCATCCTTACGTAGCACTGAACACTTATAAAAACACCTAAAGACCCTTTAATTTGAAGCTGCTTTTTAAATAAATCTTTTGTTTTCTTATATTTAACTCAAATTAAAAAAAACATCTAAAATTCAAACTTTGATTGTTTATGAAATTGATGACTTTTTTATGTTAAATTATTTCTGTTTTGAGATCATTATGATTTTATGACTTAATGTTTTTATTTTGTTTTGATCTATGTGAAGCACTTTGTGATTCTATGTCTGAGATAAGTGCTATATAAATCCTTACTTTGGTTAAATAAATCAGATGTTGAACCCCTCACTCCTCTGTTTGGTATCCTTTCTTATTACAGCCCACCACTTCCAGTCTGGGTTGTAACAATCTGCAGACAGATTTCTGAGTATCTCCTCCTTTGGTATACAGATCCTCACTGAGCCATGTATTGTGAACAAATAGTTTCTCCGTGATATTATCCAGCAAGGTCCCGTTTTTGTCAAAACAAGGGTGAGGTAATGAAAAAATAGAAATATTTCAATAAATTAACATTAAAATTATTTATATGCATAATTAAAATAAAAAAAAACATGTTTTGAAATATATAAAGTGCACCAAACTTGACTCAGTCCATTCAACAATTCTAAATGGACAATTATGTAACTCATCAATTAATTATTTGAAAGGATAATTTGTCAATTAAATGCTGAAAAAAATAAACAATACATTAATGAGGCAAGAACTTTTTAAACTTGAACATACCTACACCCACAAGTCTATTTTTACCTGGTAAAAACCATCTAGCTTATGTGCACTTTTTAAAACACTGCCTAGCAAACATTCGGACGTTTAATGACAGTTGAACGGTCACAACTGTAAAATAATATCACAGGAATTAGGAAAGAATAATATGACATCAACTCTATGTCCCTTGGCCGGATTCAAACCTGGATCCTCCAGAGTGAGAGTCACCCGCTCTCCCAGCTGAGCTATGACAGCAACTGCTGAATCTCAGATTTTTTTATATAGATAGGTAGAGAGTAAAGTGCGGGGTGAACTAACTAATCAGAGGACAGGGAAGATCTGCCACAGGCCACGCCTCCAGAGTGCCAAAAGCCCTCACAGCCGAGCGAGCGGAATTAGAAACCGAGCGCGCAGAGGCTGCCGAGCGCGCAGAGAGGCTGCCGCGCGCACGGTTTCCTCTGCCGTGTGCTCGTTGGCAACGCGCGCACGCAGGTTTGTCACTTGTGCACATCCTTGTGCGCTCACAGACACAGTTTGCTCCCTCTCAGTGCACAAATGACCTCTCGCCATGTATATTTTCGCTCGCGAGTCCCGTTCACGCGCGCGCTGCCATGTATATTTTCGCTCGCGAGTCCCGTTCACACGCGCGCTGTGGACCCAATGCGCGTGCACGGGTTGTGGCACGCTTTAAACGCCATAGTGTTCAGCCAACTAGAAGCTGCAAGATAATGCATGGGTGGAACACATGCAGGACTGCAGCTCTCTAGGATCAAGGTTGCCTACCCCTTTTGTAGGAGAATGCCTACATGGACAAATATGTCCATCTGCCCATGGACACTAAGACACATTTGCCTCTGAAGTCGTTTCAAGGTAGTGCCAAAATAATTTTCCATTACTTATGTATTTATTTATCTTTCAGGTGGATCAGCCACTTGAGATGAACCATCGCATTTACTTCTATAGAAGGTTTTAACGAAAATAAAAGACCAAGATAACATGCAGTACATTTTCCAAGCAAATGTAAAATCAATGGAGCAAGAGCAAAACACACAGACGCAAAAACAAACAATCAATGTACACGTACGAACATATGAACAATCAGGACAAACAACACAGAATCCAGGCTAGTAGGAGGGATAAATTATTTAAATCCATTATTAGTACCTGCTGCAACATATTATTAAATAAAGAATGATCTAAAATAAAGGTCATATTAGGAACGTTTTGGGTCAAATGCATAAAATACTAAAAATGGTTGTTATGGCGATTGCAAGATGTTGAGCATTCACTTATTTGAAAACGATTCAAAAGGATAGTTGAGCCAGTTACCATAGGTTTTTGTAAATCTGTGGGGTTTTTTGTGGTAATTTTCAGGGTATTTTAGGTATTTGTTTATGTTTACATAAATGATATTTCAGAAATAAACAAGATGCATTACCCTTTAAGACAAGACCCTGATGTACCATGCCAAAATGCACTTTGAGTTTACAGGCTACACAAAACGGGCACAACTAGAGGAAAATCCGGTCCAGCTCTGTTACATGTACAGAGTCAAAGCCTCAACGCCCTTCTATCTCTCCCAGACTCACTCACTACCCAGCGACCAGCCTCCTGCTGAGCACTAAGCCTCATAAAACAGCTGGATCTCTGTTCCATAGGTCACGTCAGATGGCTGGCACGCTTGAGCCCTGTTGACAGCTTGTTGTTTACAGTATGTGTTGTCAGCGTGGGGCAGCCTCTGCCGATCAGGGCCTGGTGGGAGGTGGATACACCAGTGTGTGTGTTTGTGTGTGTGTGTGTGTGTGTGTGTGTGTTTTGAACAGGTTTTGCAGGGTGGCGGGGGTGCAGGTAGAAAGCAGAGTTGGTGGAGGTGTAGTGGCAATAGGGAGTTGATGTCAGCAGGGGGTCTGGCATAGGTTGCTTAGCAGGGAGCCCATGGCATGAAGCCCAGCGGTCTTTGATGCTCTCTGGTTCTGAGAGAGCAGATCGGGGGAGAGAGGGGAGGAGAAGGGGTAAGAGAGAGGAAGAAAGGAAGATAAAAATGAGGAATGAAAGAGAAAAAGGTTACCTGTGGATCAGCCAGCATTTGGGCACAGAAGGGCAAGGGGTGGAGGGTGAGGGGGAGCGGGGCCACTTTGATGCAAGTCCAGGTTGGAGAGAGCTCTGATTACCAAGTGAGGAAGAGGAGAGGAGAGGTGAGGAGAGGAGAGGAGAGGAGAGGAGAGGGTGGTGGAGCTGCAGAAGAGTGTGGATGAGATGAAATGAGGATGGCCAGAGTTCAACTACAGCATCCCTTCACCTTTTTTGATCTTTAGCAGAAGGACTGGAGTGCTGGTGCAGGATGCTGTAAACACAATGTGGATGAGCTGGAGGAAACGTGTTACCCGCACAGACTGTATATAGATTGTTCAACTATGAGACTCTGGATGAAGTTTGAGACATTCATCCCTTGCTGCTGCTTGCTGAGAATGTGAAAGTCTTTCATCTTCCTCCCATGTGTTTGCAGTTGGAACATTGGAGAGTTTACTTCCTCAGTGAGTGTGTAAATCTATGTTGTGTGTGTGTGTGTGTGTGTGTGTATGTGTGTGTGTCAGAATGTGTTTATGAGAGCTTGCATGCACACACACATTGTTCAGAAGGAAGAATCCTGCTGGGCTGCTGTGTATCAATAGATCAGAGGTGTGTGTGTGTGTGTGTGTGTGTGTGTGTGTGTGTGTGTGTGTGTGTGTGTGTGTGTGTGTGTGTGTGTGCGTGCACGTGCATGTGTGTCTGTGAGTTTACACGTGGATACATGCACATGGCTGCGTCTTACACAATTATCAGGACACCAAGCAGTCACAACACCCGCTGGGTCTAGCGCTCTCCATGATACACCCGGGTTCCCACAATGCATCAGTATTTCAAAGCTCCACATCCCAGGAGACTTTGCTCCAACAGTGAGGTCTCTTCTTCCAGGAAGTGACACGCCCTCCTGCTGTGACACAACTCCCACAATGCACCGAGGTGGCTCCCGCAGAGAAATGCAGACAGTGTGTTTGCAGATGTCGGAGGTTGCTGCCTTGCATCTGTCTGCCAGCAGCGCTACAACAGTACAAACAGCTCCCCGTCTTTCTTTCTGTTTCCATTACTCCATTCCTGCCCTCCTCTACTTAAGCTGTAGTTACATTCTTGATCCCAGTTTAGGGTCAACAGACTGTGTTCAGTCTCTGACAGCAAGAAGAAAAAACGCATCCAGCGGCCCTGTGTACTCTGGCATATTTATTTCAGCGACAAGGAATAACCCAAGGCAAGACTGACACATCCTTCGATTTCTTGGTACAGAGATCTCTGATCCTGTGGTCAGTGTACACGGGAAGTAGAATGGGCGCGCAATCTGTCGACAGCCTGCTGTAAACCCTCTGCTTTTGCCTCTGAGGAAACAAGACTTTTGCAGGCGCCTGTCATTGATGGGGGGCATGAATGACTGAAAACCCGTCTTGACCTAAATTTAGATGACGGACTTGTTTTGCTCAGCTGCACTCCTCCAGCTTTACTGTGCAGCTGGTTTCTACTGCAGCACATGCTCTGTTTCAGTGAGCAGGAAACAGGTTCTGGGCAAACATAGGTGCTCATTTCCATCAAGCTGGATGAACATTGATATTTGTTGTAGGATATATTGGAACGTAATCTTTATTTAGACTGACAGTGTTTTTCTATTTTACCTATAATCCTAACTTTTATTTTCACCCTCTTGATACAATGAGGACATGAAGATGTGTGGATCTGGCTGCTGTCAGAAACTAAGCTATAAACTTTTGCATTTATTTGCACTTCTGTTTCACTCTGCTTCATTGTCTGAAGTTGAGATTCCAGGATCTTGCCACACCCTTTGGAGCTGTTATTGCATCAAGCAGCTGAGTAAGATTACAAGTTTTAGGTGATAAGACCTTTCCTCCTGAGTGTGTTCAGAATGTCAACACACTTCAGGCCCTTTAACACCTTCACTGCTCTCTAATAACAGACAGCAGCAGAATATGTCGGTTTAATGTTAGAATTAAGTCCCTGATGCTTTTCTGTCACATTTAGTGACGATATTCTGACTGAGTTGAACCAACATCACTACAACACAAGTTAAAAGCAGCTTTAATCACACACACACACACACACACACACACACACACACACACACACACACACACACACACACACACACACACACACACACACACACACACACACACACACACACACACACACACACACACACACACACACACACACACACACACACACACACACACACACACAGAGGAAAAATAAAAGAGAGAGAGAGAGAGAGAGAGAGAGAGAGAGAGAGAATGAGGATGGATGAGTCTGTCCTAACGTTTCTTTTATAAATATTATTTACATTAATTATCTGAGGCATAAAACATCTTTTTTGTCAGATTCTGACCAAAGTGAACAAAAAAACACATACATGTATGTATACATTTTAGTTTTTAACTACCTCCTTCCAGGTATTTCAGTGTAGCGTTATGAATATTATAATGGTCTGCCCTTAACAGCTGCCCCTTCACACAGTAACATCACCAAGGTCGGACGCTTGGTTCAGTATGTTTACATTCCAGGAGAAGAGACAGAAGAAGAGAAGAAGAACGCTTTCCTTTAATTAAAGTACTTTATTCGTGATAAAGCTAATCAGAGCATATGTTGATCATTAATAATCAGGTGAATGATCTGTGAAATAAAAATGTCATGAGTTATGTGTTTAATGAATAAACAGGACTGCACCAGACAGACTGATATACATTACCATGGAAACGCATGACACATTGTTTTCAACCAATCAGAACTTTCGTCTGTCGTAGAGAGAATCTGGGCTGTTGTCCAATCCGGTTTACTAAGATTTATAAACAACTGGGAGATATAAAACAAGGCAACGCCATTTTATCCTCAGTTCCATTTTAACCTCAGTTCCGTTCATGTGGAGGTCCTAAGGATTTCCATCGTCATCATTAAGGAAGTTACAGGCTGGCCAGCTGTACTTTCTACTTTAAGCTGAGAACTGTCAAGCTGGAGATTTCCGTCGTTTGAACCAACCAGACGACGTTCCTTCAAAATAAGAGTGAACTTGTTGACGCCTGCCGATGCTACTTGAGTCGACCCTTCAGACGGGCGTTGTGTGCTGTGACCGCTGTTTCAACCAGCTCCAGTACATCTGAAGGTCCGAGGACCTGGCAATTCCTGATCTAACACGGGAGGCTCCACTGGGTACGTAAATACGGCAAAATGGCGGCTCATGTCATCAGCTTCTGAAGCCTCGTGGTAGCCTAGTCATAACAACCAGATTCGCTACGTCAGCCTAGAGATTCTGAACAACACACACACACACACACACACACACACACACACACACACACACACACACACACACACCAACACGAAACATCCAAATCCATATGCATTCATCATTGAGATAGTCCAGGTAGATTGTAAGAATTTATAATTATAGAAATTAAAGATTCTTAAACGATCCCAACTCTCTTTCTTTTCTTGTCTCTCAGTCAATACAGAGTGTTTGAGTAAACTCCCTGATGATAAAAACAACCACTTCTGATTAATTACTTAGATCTAATTACAGTGTATAAATGTACAACTTCAGATCATTACATCAGTCAACTGAATGTTGTTAAATTTTTTTCAGCTTGGAACAAAGTGTTATGTGCTGGTAAGTAATGTGTACAATAACTGGTTTATATGTGTTTCATCTCAAAGAAGAGTGGGGTAAGAATGAGTTTACAGTCAAAACAGAACAGCACACAAACATTTTTCCCATCATTTAATTACAGAAGATAATGACCCTTCATAATCTCTCTCTCTCTCTCTCTCTCTCTCTCTCTCTCTCTCTCTCTCTCTCTCTCTCTCTCTCTCTCTCTCTCTCTCTCTCTCTCTCTCTCTCTCTCTCTCTCTCTCTCTCTCTCTCTCTCTCTCTCTCTCTCTCTGTAGTTAGATTGGTCTGTAATTGCTGTTTAAAAATAAACAAAAAAATAAACAACACGAAAAGCCCCTCAGATGGGTTTGAGACTTGTGGATAGTTAATGTGCTTGTGTGGTTCACTGTCAGCTGGAATGCTGCAAACAGTTAAACTCTCAAGGCTAATTCATGCTTCTCCGTCTGCGTCAGTGCGGAGACACGCAACACCATTATCCATCCTTGCATAGGGTCCCGGCAGGCACGCATGTACGTACGGAGTCGAGCCCACTTTTTTAAATATCCGTCGAACGAGATGGAGAACGCAAGCTTGTGATTGGTCAGGGCACCGCTGTCGTCTGCACCGCCGCCATTGCGCCCTCAGAGCCGAGGATAACTAGCGGCAGACACAGAGAAGCTTGGAGAATACCTCGCGAAAAAACTCTAAAATAAGAACGTTTAATTCCCCGTGACTGGAGGAGTGAAAAGATAAGCAGCAGGCATTTTATTTGTGGACGGAAATGACAGGAAACGTGGGTTTAGAGGTGACAAGCGCATGGAGAGGTGGAGGAAAATGAAAGACAAATTTGTCAGTGTTAAAAAGTATCTTATATACAAAAAACAATATTAACACACTATCTTGGACCGGACACATGACAGGATACCACAGAACAGCGCTACGCCCTCTGCTGTCTTGGCGGGGAATTGCTTTGCAACACTCCCCAGGAGACGGAGAAGAATGAGGGCTAAACGTTTTCATCAATCCGTGTGTGTCTGTCCCTTGCTGAGAGCTAATTATAAAGCTGCCTTTTAGACATTTAATAAACCTAATAAACCATGTTGAAGTACAAACAACCTGAATGTAAGCAGGTTTATTCTCCACACCAGCTAATTATGTAATTATAGTTTTAGTGCAAAGATAGCTGGCTCAGGAAGAACGCCCTGCAAAGAGAGGTGACTCCAGCTGAGGCTGAAGGAGAACTGATCCCTGATCAGAGCACAATAATTACGAATAACACTCATACCAGATGTCTAGATTTCTCTACAGTTGTATGGGAGCTCTTAATTAATATCTTAGTTGTTTATAGTGGACTTGGACTCAGTTAAAAATAAATAAACTAAAACATATTTTATTAACAGGCTGGTACAATAAATATTAACCCAGAGGCTGTTTTAAGCATTAACTAGTGATTAAACCAGCAGGCGTTGCGGCATGATGGAGCTTGGGGGAAACGGTGATCAACAAAAGATTTGTAATTTTAAAGAGTATTTTTTTAAGGTTTGGGACACCAAAACTCATTTTTTAATGATAATTTCTGATTATAATCGATCATTCTGAGTTATTCATGCATGCCTAACATGGAAATAGTCTCATACACCTATCTCCTGCATTAGCTTCTGAAAATAGACAGTGAAACCAGGATTTGAGAAGCCTGACAGATCTATGTCATGTTGACACTTAACGTTTATGGACTCACCCATCTTGACTCACGATGAGGAAGACTATTCGTGGTTTAGCATCCAGGAAACTGCAGAGAATGTCTAGAGTAGAAGCTAACTGTTAGCAGTAGCAACTCCACCACACAGCAGAAGCTCCTCCAGGCTTGTGTTAATTGTGGAGATAAAAAGTCCATCAGTGATAAAGTTTCATTGCTGTTTATTCAATCTGAGGTGAGAAGTCCAAATATCAGGAAAAAAAAAGACTAAAACCTGCTCAATTCTAGTTCCTGGAAATGGTGACTTACAAGGTATTCATTCCTGTTAGAGATCACTGCAAATGTACTGATTAAAGGAGTGAACTATGCCTTTAACCACATCCTATGTTTTTTCATCCATAACTATACAGACATATGTTCATTATTAATCATCAGTGTTTAAGTGTTGTGTTTATTTACTTACACATTACCCAAATAATAAATGCAAATATTAACATTATCATTGTTATTAAATTCAGCCGTACTGCGAACGCTGCGTTACTGGTAGAGACAAACAAAGCCTGTCTCTGAACACACCCCTGATGAAAGGAGGCTGCAAGTTATCTTTGCTAGCTGAGGATTTGGGATTTCCGTCATGCTTCGCCTGTCCTTGGGATCATGTAGAGGAGTCGGTGTGTGTTTTGGCAGTAGAGGTGTAGCTCTCCAGAGACCAGAGCTTTGCTCTATAATCCTATTCAAAGTGCCATGGAAAAGATGCACAATCACTTTTGGCAGGTGTTGTGCTGAACACTGTACCCCCGTCTGGAACCAAAACACAGTGGTGTGTTGGTTAAAAGTCGGTGCATCCTCAGTAGGATGTGGCGGTGATGGCAGCGTGAGGATGCTAGGGTAGGTTTCTTTCTCTGTTTGGTGCCGCGCTGTGAAGGACCAGCGACCTGTCCAGGTTGTCCCCACCTCTCACTTGTTCTCACCTCAGATAAGCACCAGACCTGTGGTGAGCCTGAAAATGATCAGAGTGACGGAGTAAATCCGACTGCCCACAAGCAATTAAGATCCATTTAGTGCTGAATTATACGCTGAATGAGCTGAATCAGAGTTAAGCAGCCGCCCTCGTCATTCTCTCTGCGGCTTTTAGCTGTCAGAACCCTGTAGATGTCACATTCATGTGGGTGAACTCCACAGACCAGGCACATTAACGTTACAGGTCTCCGACTTTTCAAAGACTAAACGATTTCTTATTGTAGACTTGCCAAGTAAATCAAAAAGTGGCATTCAGTTAAGGTATTTGCTTTTGCAGAGTGTTTAAGATGTTTTCAGCGATCGCGCTTTGGCAGAGCTTTCTGCCCTGGAGTGGCTTGTATATAATGGACTGCCAGGAAATCATAATTGCATGTTTATGAACAAACCAGCTGGTTGAGGCAGAGGGTAATTATTTTCACTGCGTTCTCCTTTCCGCTCGCCGCACACATGCATGTGATAAGGGCTGTGGTTGTAAATAAACAGTTGGAATACAAGCAAAAGGGAAAAGGAAGGCTCTGTAGATCTTCTTAGGTGTGTTCTTGCTGTGTCTTTGTAAATCCATGCTTTCGTTCTTTTTTAAACACAGAAACAGTTTTGTTTACCTGTTTGTAGCTACGGTTTCGCCGACAGCTGCCGGCTTCTTCAGGCTGACGCTGATGGTGGCGCGTCACTTCCTTCTCCGTTTATCTGCGGGCAGCAGAGGACGTTGTCGCCCTCTACTGCCCGCACGAAATCCCATGCAAAATATGCAATAAAACATACATAGGAGAAACCGGACGCCAACTCAATACACGGACAATAGAACACAGAAAGGAGTGCGAGAAAGAGGCAAATCGTAAACACACAAGAGCAGCAAAAGAAGAAGCAGAAAGCACAATAAAAAAGTCAGCCGTAACAGATCATTGCTTAAGAGAAAACCATATAATGGACTGGGACAGCACACGGATCATAACCACCGAACAACAAAAATACAAAAGATGGATCAAGGAAGCAATAGAGATAAGGAGACGTGGATGTGGGACCATGAACAGGGACGACGGAGTTTACACGCTGGACCACGCATGGGACTGCATCGTCGGAGAGGGGAGAGCGGGCAGTAGAGGGCGACAACGTCCTCTGCTGCCCACAGATAAACGGAGAAGGAAGTGACGCGCCACCATCAGCGTCAGCCTGAAGAAGCCGGCAGCTGTCGGCGAAACCGTAGCTACAAACAGGTAAACAAAACTGTTTCTGTGTTTAAAAAAGAACGAAAGCATGGACTCTGTAGATCTGTTGTTTGTGTTTTTACAAATCACCTTTAGCTCTGCCTGTCACGATACGGGGTTTGTAGGACCCAAAATGCAGCACCCAGGATAACACGAGGCAGAGATGATGAATAAGAAAAATCCCTTATTTGAAGGAGAACAAAAAAATAAGTCCAAAGGCTGGAAGCCAAAATCCAAAAGTCCAGATAACGATCTGGAGATCCAAAACACACTGAGACACGAGACGACCAAGAACAGTAGTATACCAAGACAAGACTGACAGAATTACAAACAATGGACCGACACAAGACAAGACGGGGCTTATATACAACAGGGAGGAGTAATTAGGGAAAGTGGCAGCAGGTGTGTGGATTGAGGGCTGGAGGGAAGACAGGTGAATCTAATAATCTGACTGGGAAAACAGAATCAGAGGAGGGCAAATACCTAATCACAAAAGTAAACAACAATATCTAAAGACAGAGGGAAGGGCTAACACAAACTAGCTGGAGGAGAACATAACACATACACACACACACACACACACACACTGAGTTGGGGAGGACACGCATACACACACACACACACACACACACACACACACACACACACACACACGCACGCACGCACGCACGCACGCACGCACGCACACACACACACACACACACACACACACACACACATACATTGAGCTGCGGACAAAGAGGCTGGAGCTGACCTGGGAGGAATGATTTAAAAGGGTAACAACATTAAGACACATAATAGAGATGCAGACAAAGGACACATGAGGGCGCTAAGAGACACAGAAGGGAATCTAGAGAGGATGGAGAAACATCAGGAGACACATGAAGGAAGACACAGACGCAGACCATGACACTGCCGTTCTGTTTTTATTCCTCAATTGTGTTGGAGTTACTGCTGCAATGCATCCAAACTTCTACAAACAGAGATGGTCATCCACTTCTTATGCAAGGAAAACAGGTCCTGTGCAGGCATTCCCTTGTTTCCATGGGGATCAGATTTTTTACGTCATCTTTTCTTCCACATAATGTTTTCAATTGTCTTTCCTGTTGCACATGGAAATTTAACAAATGAGTGTCGATGCTGCAACAAATAACTATTTTCTGTGCATTAACTATGAAACACAATAGGTGCAAAAACATGCAACATGTCACAGCTGACTGGAATCAATCAGTTGTGCTATTTCCTACGTAACAACATTCGTTTTATTGAATCTTTTTCTCCATTTTTTTAATGTTTATCTGTTAATCTTTCTTTTAATATGAATTATTTTGCATATACTGATGTTTTGGTTCCCATGGAACTGTAGTAGTTTCCCTTTAATATTTCTCGAAGCTGCAGACTCCAGAGAAGTTGGAATCTTGTATGGAAAGGAAAGGATTCCTGTATGTCTCATTCCTGTGATGCACATTATTTGCCACCGTTTATTGAAGCAAGCTGCTGTGGGATTGTTTACCTAACAGGTGCAGCAGCATCAGAGCATCCCGCTTAGCTTTCCCACCCTCATCCGTGGTATATCGTGGTTGTGCCACTACAGGTTCAGGATGGTCTTCCGCTGTTGTCAATGTACTGTTATGTGCCTCCCCGTGGCTCTCACACAGATTGTGCAGGGCGCAGCAGGTCAGAAACACTGACGTCAAGTCATTCCTTTTAGGAAGGCAGTGCCACCTCCCCTTTCAGCTTACCGAAGACATTCTCAACAACCACACGTGCCAGGCTAAAGTTTTTGTTGAAATGAAGCTGCTGCTCCGGTGTTGCTGAATGCTTTAAGAAGCCAGTTTTGCACTTGGTAAGCAGAGTCGCCCAGGATGCAGTAGCCAAAGTCCACGTTCTGATGGAATGTGCAGGGAAGAGGTTTCCACACATTGCCAACTCCCAAAGCGTAGAAAGTCTCAGCACTCTTGAGTTATGAATGCATCCTGGAAGCCCTCCCATCAACTACAGCCTGCAAGACCAGTGAATGCCATCCTTTGCAGTAGAACTAGTCTGTGTGGAAGCTATTTCCCTAAATTTACCTGTGTCAGGTAATTGGATTAGTTCAGGCACCAATAATGTCTCTGCTGCTGTACAAAACTCCTTTACACACTTGCACACAGTAGAGGTTCCAACACCAAACAGTTGTGTAATCTGAAACTGGAGCCAGTTTCCAGGGTGCAACTGCCACTCTCTTCCCCAGAGACACACACTCACGGAAAAACGTGTCGCTCCGCTGCATAGCTGGACGCAGTTTGTTGCACAGGAAGTTGAGAGGTTCTTCAGACATTCTGAAGTGCTCTAACCACTGTGCTTCTGTGAGACGAGGATCCCCCTCCCACCTGTGAGAGTATCACTTGTGTGACCAGACTACACACTTACTGATGGAGTAACGCTCCAAAGGAGCCATCGAGAACAAAGCAACGCATATTTTAACACGTTTAAAAACAAGAAGCTACATATTCGCTAATATTGAACAACAAGCACTTACTGTCATGTGGTGTCTGCATTGTCGTCGTCGCCGGATTATCTGCTGTAAAACTTGCTACTGCTTACAAATGGCTCTCTGCATGATTCATTATTAGCCAAATACCTAAGGATCAGCAATGCCCTGCGACGCCGTCTGACTCTTTGAGCTTGCCTCGCACGGACTTGCTTCTCCAAAACAAGCCAAATGCAGAGTACCAAACTGCTCAGCATTGAGTGTCTCGTAACGGGTGGTGCTGCTGTATGACATCACATTTTCAAAAGTGGAGAACACCTGTGCGTGTGGTCATTTCCACATTCCCAAGAACTCTCTTGGTACTATATGTGAACACTACACCGCCCGTCCCAAACCAAACTGACGCCAGCAGCCCCACCCAGCCCCGATCGTACTGACCATATGATGTAAGCGCCATGCGTTTGCCTTAAATGGGTTGCATTTGATTCAGTATCAGAATCAGAATCAGAATAGGTTTATTGCCATTGTCAGTGAACAAACAATTCACAAACTAGGAACTTGCTTCGGTACTAATGTGCTACATATAACATGAATAATAAGATTAAAAATAGAATAAAATACAATAAAAAAACTAGAATAAAACTTTCAGCTATAAAAAATGGCAGGTAATGGTAACATGGCAGATAACGTGACGTTGTGTCGAGTACAGAAGTCCAGCATGGTTGTGTGCTTATAATCTATTCACAAGTCTATCGGCAGATGGAAAGAAGCTGTTCTTATGGCGGGAGGTTCTGGTCCGGATGGACCGTAACCTCCTGCCTGAGGGGAGCGGCTCAAAAAGTCTGTGACCCGGGTGCGAAGGGTCAGCTGCTATCCGACCTACATGCCCCCGAGTTCTGGAGACGTACAGGTCCTGGAGAGATGGAAGGCTGCAGCCAATCACCTTCTCAGCAGAGCGCACAATGCGCTGCAGTCTGTGTTTGTCCCTCACTGTGGCTCCAGCGTACCACACAGCAATGGAGGAGGTGAGGATGGATTCAATGATGGCCGTGTAAAACTGCACCATCATCTGGGCCGGCAGCTTGGCCTTTTTCAACTGCTGCAGAAAGTACATCCTCTGCTGGGCCTTTTTGATCAGGGAGCTGATGGATGGCTCCCACCTAAGGTCATGTGTGATGGTGGTTCCGAGGAAGCGGAAGGAGTCCACAGTGGTGACGGGGGTGTCCGTCAGGACGAGGGGAAGAGATGGGGCTGTGACTTTCCTGAAGTCCACAATCATCTCCACTGTCTTCTGAGCATTGAGCTCCAGGTTGTTGCTGCTGCACCAATACACCAGCCGTTCCACCTCCCTCCTGTAGGCGGACTCATCACTGTCAGAGATGAGCCCGATGAGGGTGGTGTCGTCCGCAAACTTGATCAGTTTAACGGAGTCATGGCTCGAGGTGCAGCAGTTTGTGTACAGGGAGAAGAGCAGAGGAGAAAGTACACAGCCGTGTGGAGATCCTGTGCTAATTGTCTGAGTGGTGGAAACATTCTTCCCCAGCCGCACGCACTGCCTTCGGTCCGTCAAGATCTTTATATATTTCAGCTTTAAGAAAGATCTTAAGTCTAACTGAGCATAAAGGTAATAATATACATATACCTATTCCTCACAGGTACAGGCCAAGTTAGCTTTTACAAAGTTCACCCAAACACTGAGTAACAAGGAAAGGGTTTTTGGGATAGGAGGTAGCACAAAGGTAGCAAAAAAATCTAAAGTTACTCTAATAAACTTCCACTTTGTTCTTCTGAGAACATTCCTGGAACATAAACTTGTTACATTTAATTCAGATTTGGGGATGTCAGCATAAAACAAGAATGTGCAGAAATGTGTTTGATTGAAAGATGGGTTCTGTTTGAGAAATGTAATAAAAAGTGAAATGTGGAGAGGGTGACTGATTCAATTCACTTCAAATTCAAAGATACTTTATTAATCCCAGAGGGAAATTAGAGTTTCAGTACACACAATTCTGAGATCAGACATACATACATAGGAATAGACACATGACAAGAATTGGTGACTGTGGTCATTCGCAACCCGAGTCGCGCTACCTTAAAGGGACTTTACGGAGTTTTGAATTATTATTGCCCCCTCAGGCCAAAAGTGTAACGGCAGCTTCAATAGTAGGCTCGTGCACGAGGCGCACATGCTGTTTGTGCACACTCCTTAACGAAAATAACAGCTGACAGTCTGCTCCGTGTGTGCGTGTGTGTGTGTGTGTGTGTGTGTGTGTGGCCCGGAGGACAGAGGACAGGAGAACGTGCAGCTAATTAATTAAATAATTTGGTTCTGTAACTTTCTCTTCAGCACAGCCGACAAAGGTTTAAGATTGGTCAGTCCTCCTGCATGCTCTTGAAAAATTGTTCCAAAATGAAAGTTGAACCCACATCTTTTTTTATCTGTGAATTCAATGCCGTTCAGCGAGTCTCAAATAATAATTTGGGCATCTTACTGTAAAAAAATACCATTAATGTAAAAAAGAAACTCTAAATAAACTATGTTCACATCCAGAATCAAACCCGGGTCTTCTGCACGAAAGTTCAACGTCTTACCAGGCGAGGTAACGCTCCAGTGACGTCACCTGTATCTGTACCATTTAAGAACGGTTCGGAGGGCTATGCCTGAGCGTAAACGCGCATGAAGCAGCCTGCTCGACCCGAGCAGCTCTCTTTTTCTGTGATTTTACAGAAAAATGGTTAATCACAGTAAAAATGCCAGGGCTCATTCTACAGGACCAGCGCATTGCAGGAGAATGTATGAAGAAGAAATGTATTATTTCTATACATGTTTTGGCTGTCAAACTTCCATAATGCCCCTTTAATAGAGATCAGAGGGTTACATGAGGATTGGTTCAGGTGGAGGAAAAAAAGGCACTTCAAAGTAACACTCGACAGGGAGGACAGCTTTGCTATGCAAAAAACACCTCAGACAGAAATGCAACAGACTTCAGACATTACACAACATGTGTGTTTAATGTGTGTTTTGCTGCCTAAGATGTTGGGTTGTTTTAGGCGAGAACAACTTTTTGTTTCTCTTTCCTTTGGTGGATGCTTTAGCATTGCAGACAGCTCCTTGTTTGAAAATTAAGCTAGTTTTATTTGTGCTGTCGAGTATTGTGCCATGAGGAACAAAACTAGGTGACTCGAGACCGAGCGGTCTGATGTGAATCTGGAAGTAGAACATTATCATCAGGGCCAGTGAGAGCTGACCTGCTCAGGCTGGAACACAGCACAGTTATCCTGTCTCATTAACGAAGCCACTGCTCTCACATTTAGCCTCGTTAGCTGCTCTGAATGAACATCCAGCAGCCCGCTGAGGATTCAAGGGTTAATTGTGGCTTGTGTCAGAACTTGGACCTGGCCAGCTCAATAATGGGCTGCAGTTATTGGCTTGCTTGCTGGCTGTGTGTGTGTGTGTGTGTGTGTGTGTGTGTGTGTGTGTGTGTGTGTGTGTGTGTGTGTGTGTTTGTGTGCACATGTGAGCTGCCTATCTTTAGGTATTGGCTTTGGTGCTGACCCAGGGTCAGCTCTGCCTCTCCATGCTGTCTATAATGACAGACGGTTGGCTCAGGGGATGAGTTCACAGTCTGGAGGCCTCTAAACAAGAGACACACACAAACGCTGAGTAGCATTGTTACACAACTGCAGAACAACACACACAATACATAAAATGGCACCACATCCCTTGAGTGTGTGCAAAGTCTGACACTGACATCCAGTAAACATAAACGGATTTTATTCTCGAAATCAAATTTAGCCCTTAGTGTAATGGAGGGAGGAGAGATGTCCATTCTCCTTTTCATCCATCCATCCACCCATCCAACCATTCATTTATCTGTCTGTAAATCAATCCACCCATCCAACCATCCATCCATATGTCTGACCATTCATCCATCCATCCATCCATCCATCTGTCTCTCCAGACAGTCATCTGTCTATTCATCTGTCTGTATATCCATCCATCCATCTGTATATCCATTCATCCATCCATCCTTCTGTCCATCCATCCGTCCATCCATCCATCCATCCATCCATCCATCCATCCATCTGTCTATCCATCTATCCTTCTCTCCAAACATCCATTTGTCTATTCATCCGTCTGTACAGTGGTGTGAAAAACTATTTGCCCCCTTCCTGATTTCTTATTCTTTTGCATGTTTGTCACACAAAATGTTTCTGATCATCAAACACATTTAACCATTAGTTAAAGATAACACAAGTAAACACAAAATGCAGTTTTGAAATGATGGTTTTTATTATTTAGGGAGAGAACAAAATCCAAACCTACATTGCCCTGTGTGAAAAAGTAATTGCCCCCTTGTTAAAAAATAACCCAACTGTGGTGTTTCTTCACACCTGAGCTCAATTTCTGTTGCCACCCCCAAGCCTGATTACTGCCACACCTGTTTTAATCAAGAAATCGCTTAAATATGAGCTGCCTGACACAGAGAAGTAGACCAAAAGCACCTCAAAAGCTAGACATCATGCCAAGATCCAAAGAAATTCAAGAACAAATGAGAACAAAAGTAACTGAGATCTATCAGTCTGGTAAAGGTTCTAAAGCCATTTTTAAAGCTTTGGGACTCCAGCGAACCACAGTGAGAACCATCATCCACAAATGGCAACAACATGGAACAGTGGTGAACCTTCCCAGGAGTGGGTGGGTGACCAAAATTACCTCAAGAGCGCAGAGACAACTCATCCAAGAAGTCACAAAAGACCCCAGGACAACTTCTAAAGAACTGCAGACCTCACTTGCCTCAGTTAAGGTCATTCATTGTTCATGACTCCACCATAAGAAAGAGACTGGGCAAAAATGGCCTGCATGGCAGATTTCCAAGACTAAACCACTGTTAAGCAAAAAGAACATTAGGGCTCGTCTCAATTTTGCTAAGAAACATCTCAATGATTGCCAAGACTTTTGGGAAAATACCTTGTGGACTGATGAGACAAAAGTTGAACTTTTTGGAAGGCAAATGTCCCGGCATCTGGCGTAGAAGTAACACAGCATTTCAGACAAAGAACATCATACCAACAGTAAAATATGGTGGTGGTAGTGTGATGGTCTGCGGTTATTTTGCTGCTTCAGGAACTGGAAGGCTTGCTGTGATAAATGGAACCATGAATTCTACTGTCTACCAAAACATCCTGAAGGAGAATGTCCGGCCATCTGTTCGTCAACTAAAGCTGAAGTGATCTTGGGTGCTGCAGCAGGACAATGACCCAAAACACACCAGCAAATCCACCTCTGAATGGCTGAAGAACACCAAATGAAGACTTCGGAGTGGCCTAGTCAAAGTCCTGACCTGAATCCTATTGAGATGCTATGGCATGACCTTAAAAAGGCGGTTAATGCTGAAAACCCTCAAATAAAGCTGAATTACAACAATTCTGCAAAGATGAGTTGGCCAAAATTCCTCTAGAGCGCTGTAAAAGACTCGTAGCAAGTTACAGCAAACGCTTGATTGCAGTTATTGCTGCTGAGGGAGGGCAATTACTTTTTCACACAGGGCAATGTAGGTTTGGATTTTGTTCTCTCCCTAAATAATAAAAACCATCATTTCAAAACTGCATTTTGTGTTTACTTGTGTTATCTTTGACTAATGGTTAAATGTGTTTGATGATCAGAAACATTTTGTGTGACAAACATGCAAAAGAACAAGAAATCAGGAAGGGGGAAAATCGTTTTTCACACCACTGTATATCCATCCATCCATTGGTCTGTCTATCCATGCATCCACCCGTATGAACA